>NW_014541806.1:0-1544 GCF_000741045.1 Vigna radiata var. radiata
TGAAAAATATAAATAGATAATTTGTAGCACGATATAAATTGATAATTTGTAGCATGAAAAATATAAATGGGTTCTCAGCGGGGCCCAACACTCAGTTCACTGTTCTTCTATCTACGTTAAACAATTTTTTCCCTAACAATAAAGATTTATAATTAATCATTTTCACAACAAAATTAAATTCAACCATAGAATAATTCCCGAATAAATATTTTTAAAAGATTTTATTTTCTCCTCTCTTTATTAATTCTTCTTATCAATTCTCCTCCCATTAAATATTTATATAAACACTTTCCTTAATTAAGACATATAATCAAACAAAATCTCTTCTGTATTTAATTTTTTTTTAAATCTTTGTGTTTAATCCATTTTTCACTTTCAACTTCTTTTAAATTTCCGGTTTTACTATAAAATATTAATACAAGTAATGATAGCTTCTGGTTAATGATACACAATTAATTAGTTTATATCCTGAAATTAAATTAATATGTATATATAACACCAAAATGCAAGATATATTATAATTATAAATTATTTTTTAGTTTATTTCACTTTTGTAGCCAACCCAATCCAAGATTGGAAATTTTTTTATAGGTGACATCATCTCGCAGTATTTTTCATACGGAATAGTAAAATATTTTTTTTAATCTTGAAAATATTATATTTTAATTATTTAAAATATTAAACTGCTTTATATTAAAAATTATATTATATATCAAGGAAATATATTTAAATTATATTTTTCATATACAAATTAAACATTTTCTTTAATATACTATATGTTGGCCAACTATCTTCCTGAGACATGATATCAAATTCTTCCAAAATATCACACCAAATTTTGTGAGTTTTATTCACCTTAATTTGAACGATTTGGATGCTTTACATTTTCAGTCCCAATTATATAAAAATTTACAATAGGTTTTCGGGAAAAATTGTTTTCTACTATAATTTCTTAAAATAGGAATTCTGGTGAAAAGGAATTCAACNATACAATTTCTTCTATCATTTTACTTTATTTGAAAAGCAATGTATAATAAAAATATTTTAAATTTTAATTTTACTATAAAAGTATTTTATATATTTTTAAAGTACCTTACCCNATACGAAAGCAAATTAGTCACACAATCTACAGAACTAACTGATTCCGCGTATTCTTTTTCTTTTTTCTCTCAGTTTGACAAAATACTGTTCCTTTGAAATATGTGAAAAACGTTTTCGCTTCTTCTGGTCACTGAAAAAGTCAAATTAGAGTTAAGTAACATTAATTTGAGTTGAGACCAAAGTAAATTAAATATTATGTTTGGACAACCCCAAGGTTACTGTAAATGCAAAAGGTTCCCCTNCTACAAAACAGAAAATTATAATAGCATAACTGAGCATGCAAATTCTGTCTCCTTTATTCACATGATTTTATATAAAAATTTACTGTTTTTATCAATAAATTGCACTTTACTACTATATATAAACATGTATACTATTGTCATTATTTATTATGACAAACATCCTGTGCAAAAAAAAGTAAGTTATAAATTTTGAACTATAAA
>NW_014541806.1:1969-28198 GCF_000741045.1 Vigna radiata var. radiata
TATTATCACTTATTATTTTTACTAATAATAATAATAATAGGTGATAATATTATTTTTATATGCATAATATTATTATGATATTATTATAATAATAATAATTGTTTGATTTAACCAACCTAATTAGTATAATGTAGATAATATTATCCTTAATAACATTATTATTAATAACAGCCATACAAAAAGTTGTTGACGGGATATACTTTTACTAATTAATTAATAATGCATGTATCCTATTACTTCTTAGTGTGATATTCTTCCCTCTTCTTTTTTCTGTTTCATTTTTCTTTTCTTGGTGGTTTTGCAGCGCTGGTTTGTATAATCTGGTTATACTTTTTTATTTTTTTTTGTTTTGCTTTTCTATAATAGTCTATCATTTGCCTTGCTCCTGGAAATCTCTGAAACTGAGACTTCATGAACTTGTGACAGTGATATTAGGAAAGGTTTATGAGAGTCCTATAATTTTTGATTTATTAAAAGAATAATAATCGCACAAATCTGTATAAAATAATAATAATAATAATAATAATAATAATAATAATAATAATAATAATAATAATAATAATAATAATAGTAAATAACAATAATAAGATTATTGTAATGAAGGTATCTAATTATAATAATTATTATTATTATTGGTATTATCATTATTATTAACATCAATATTTAATAATGGTTTCCTTAGTAATAACCCTTGTCATGATATTAATAAATGGTCCCATATTATACTAATATAGCATAATAATAATAATTCTTATTATTATTCTTCTTATTACTACTACTACTAATAATAATATTCTTGTATATTAGTAATAATATTATAATATAGACAATGTTAATAATAATAAGGATAACAATAATGATAGATGGTCATTATCATAAGTATAATGATCATTATACCTGTATATTTATGTATAATTATTTATCATCATCATCATCATCATCATCATCATCATCATCATCATCATCATCATCATCATCATCATCATCATCATCATCATCATCATCATCATCATCATCGAAAGGTCCTATTTATTAAAAGAATAATAAGATTAATAATTATAATAATAATAAATAAGATATACTTTTTAAACCTTTTTATATGGTATTATGTTCTAAACACCGACATCTTCTAAATCGGTATCTAATGCTTATAAACAGTAATAAAAATGATTTTAATAATAATAATAATAATACTAATAATAATACTAATAATAGTAATAATAATAATAATAATAATACTAATAATAATAATAATAATAATAATAATTCTTATTCTTCTTCTTATTATTATTATTTTAAAACATTACAAATTTTCAGTAATATTAACATTATCATAAGATAGATTACACATCAATAAACTAGAACAATCATTAGGAAAACATATATAAATTCCTAAGAGTAACCATGATTCTATAACATACACCAAGAGAGAGGATAAAATATTATTCAACACAACTCTTTACACTTGAAAGTTAAACTTGAAAGTTAAAGTGTAGATAGAAGTTTATCGAAAGAGTCTATACACAAGAGTAACCATAATTTTTACAGTTATCCAAGAGTAATCATAATTCTATAACATATATCAAGAGAAGATAAAATATTATTCAACACAACTCTTTACACGTAAAAGTTAAAAGTGTAGATTTACACGTAAAAGTTAAAAGTGTAGATAGAAGTTTATCGAAAGAGTCTGTACACAACTATAAACATATACACATAAATCCATAGTCTAAAACTGATTTTCTGCTCCATCACCACCTCTTAACATTTGATATAGAGACCTACAAAGTAATGAATGTCATCCAGATTTACCAAACAGAACCTTTCCTAGAAAAGCTACTGTGTAAAATTCATTCACCGTAAAATTAAATATAACAGACCATAAGAAAGTTTAACATTAAAGTAAACCATACACCCCAAAAAGCATAAAACCCGAGAGAAACTCTATATTGTCAATTGAAGCTATAGGTCAGCTAGCAATAAGAAAAAGTGATACCACAAACATACATTATAGAAAAAATACAACTCTACAAACATTTTATAATGAGCATGTCTGGCAAAATACAAAAACTTCCGAATTTTTACTTTTAAAACTTGGTTATGTATTCCAAAAGCAGTGGGCTTACTCACCAAATTCAACCTAAAGTAATACACAATGCCCACACCTGTAATGGGTTTTCATGATAAAACAGCCCAGAGATTGGGGTGGGGAGCTGCAAGCTACTATCCTCGAAAAATATGTCTAAAATGCCATTCATTGCCATGCAAATTAATTGCAACCAATTCTTGCCATGGTGGCTGCTGCGTCATATCCTCAACAGAACATGGAAATTATATAATAAAGGAAAACTGAAGATGATCACAACAATCAAGTGTGTCCAGGAGAAAAATGATATACAAATACACAAACACGTACACACATATATAAGATACACACACAATTATGACACACAAAGGTTCCCTCACTACACATCAATATATAACCCACACACGCAAAATACACATTCAAACACATATACACACACATAAACACAAAACATATACACATTCACTTCCTCACACACACTTACACATACTCACACATAGATTCATTCACACAAACACACAGATACACATTCACACAAACACAGCCATACACAGACTCACACATATAGAAACACACACACAAACACAAACAAGTTCACTCATACACACATCGATATATAACTCACACACAAACATGGACTATATGAGTTACAAACACACAAACAAACACACATTCCTATACACACACATAGACAAAAACACATAAATATATTACACACACATACAAACAAACACAACCTTACATAAACACACACTCAAGCATAAATATATTACACACACGCATACATTCAAACGCAAACACACATAAGTATATATTACACACATACACACACACATATATCGCACAAAAATACATACCTATATATAACCCGCACACTCACATACAAACACATACACCCACCTACCCACCCTCACAAACACACATAGTCACACACACATTCAAACACCCACCCACCCACACACCTAGATATCCACACAAACACACGCTCACATATATTACAAACATAAACTTATAAGATTTCACCAAATGATAATTTCTAGATAAGAGAGGTGAACCAATGAAGACTAAAGTACTAAATCTTACCTAATAAAAGTGTTTTAGACTACTTACTTTACCACTTCAAAAGTGAATTACTATTGAATTCAAAAGATGGTCACAAACAAAAAAAGATAAAACTAAAACGCCATAAACACTATGGAACTTATAAAATCAAATAACAAAGCAAACAAAATCAAACTATTCAGACTTTAATGCAAAAATACCTGTGCTTTGATCTCTCTAGCTAAGTAAGCCATGATACACTTACTATCTACTTCAATTTTAAACTTTAAGCTCAAGAAATTTGGCCAAGAGATGGAAGAACACCAAAGGCTCTTCCAAGACACTTGGTAAAAAGGCCTTTTACAAATAAACAGCAAAACAAATTGGAAAACTGTTACATTGACAAAAATCAGAAAAATTTTAAACTCTACACAGCTTCCTTGTTTTGGATCTCATGTTTACTTGTTGTAAAAGCACTTGGACAAAAAGACATTCCAAGTCTCCAAAATGAGCTCACAGTCCATATCTGCAACAGTAGCATTTTGATAAATAATAATATTAAAGAAAAAACAGAAAATACAGTGNCCACAACAATNACACCAATGCTTACNTTTAGNGATAAAATNGTGCCAAGAATAAACTATATTATTCTCTTTTATAATATCCTTTATCAGGTCCACTAGTGGCCTTATCTACAAACCACAAAAATACGACAATCAAAACATACAGACATATGAGCTCAACTTCTTGCTTTTGTTCAGGGGTTTCGCAAGATGTAAAACTGAAATGATTCTTCCTAAAGCTTGAGCATTTCAGTAAATAAAGGAGAGAGTCTACGAAACATACTCTTGAGATACTTTGTTGCCTTTAGAAATGTCTTCAATAGCTAAAATGTTTCAAATACAAATATATTGGTCAGACTGGATGCTTGCATTATAACATTGTTACTCTCTAATCTGTCCTAACAATTAAACTAATTTAAAACAGGATTTCAATAGAAGAGCCACGGGTATCTTCTTTTCTTCTGCTAATGCAATTGAGACCTCTGCGTTGGATATAGTAAATTCTACAATTCCATGGAAAGTGTCAAAGCAAATGATAATTACATGTTCAGAAGTTGAAAAACAAATGATAGCAAAATGGGATATTGCTTTTGAAAAATTGGATATTGTTCATAAATTAGGTGAGAATTTCAAGAGGTATAAATTAATGAAATTTTTTGTTCAAAAAAGTTACAACATATAATAAAAAATAACAAATAGACACAAAATGTTTTGATAAATGCATGCATTTAGAACTTACCTAAATTTTCTAAGTTGCTCCTCAAAAACAGGAGTGGAGGATTTCTTGTGCCGTTTGTTCAAGTGCTTCTTTCTGGGATTAACAACAGCAACAAGGAAGGCCTCAAACTGTTTCCATAACCTATTTCATTCCGAGCAGAGTGTCAAAGCAAACGATAATTACAAGTTTAGAAATTGAAAAACAAATAACAGTAAAATGGGATATTGCTTTTGAATATCCGATATTGTTCATAAATTAGGTGAGAATTTCAAAAGGTATAAATTAATAAATTTATTTGTTCAAAAAAATTACAACATATAATAAAAAATAAAAAATAGAGATAAAAGGTTTTGATAAATGCTTGCATTTAGAACTTACCTAAATTTTCTAAGTAGCTCCTCGAAAACAGAGTTCAGTGCCGAGTGGAGGATTTCTTGTGCCCATTGTTCAAGTGCTTCTTTCAGGGATTAACAACAGCAACAAGGAAGGCCACAAAACTGTTTGCATAACCTATTTCATTCCGAGGAGAGTGTCAAAGCAAATGATAATTACAAGTTTAGAAATTGAAAATCAAATAACAGTAAAATGGAATGTTGCTTCTGAAAAATTCGATATTGTTCGTATGTTAGGTGAGAAAAAGCTTTGTATATTCATGGAATAAAACATTTTCAGCACATTCAGTGAAGCTAATTTAGAACCTTCTCTCTTTTTGGCATTGGACTAAACCTTTTGACATCCTTACTCATTTGAATGTCCAGATGTTTCAACAAATAGTAGCAAAGACACATGAGTAGTTGTCTTACCTCTTGAGAAAAATATCACACTGAACTACAGTGCACACTAATATATATCAACATGCACCAATACCAAGTCAACACACAAAGGTACTTGCTGACGTGAAGATTTATAGTATTAAAAAGAAATAATTCTAACAGCAAACTACAATTTGAATGTGTCTAGCGATGAAAGAAAAATATCCAAGTCTGTTTAGTTTAAAAGTTATGATAAAAAATATCAACCTAAGACAGAGGGTTAGTAGGCCATGATTGGTTCCCAAGTTTTGTAATTCTATCATCAACCAGTGAGGTAATCAGCTCTAGTATTATATGAGTAACATTTTCTAATCTTTTATATATTTTTCCTGACTTACAGATTCAATACACGAAACTTGACCATAAATGTTCTCCAAATTTTCGACAACAACATATTCTCCTTGTCAAAGTTTATATATATTCTTTTTCCTATCAATCAATTTCATGCTTCCATTAGGTTCCACTGTCCAGTATCCCCTGTTGAAGGTATCATTTGTGAATAGAAGAAAAATTGTAGCCTCATAGCAAATATAAGAAATTATATATAAACACACTTTTGGAAAACATAATAAAATAACCTGTATGGGATCATTCATCGATCAGAACCTCTTTATTGAAACCTTCATGTTTGTAGTACCCTAAAAAGGAAAACATAATAAAATAACCTGTATGGAATCATTCATCGATCAGAACCTCTTTATTGAAACCTTCATGTTTGTAGTACCCTAAAAACAAGGTTTTACCCTTTACACAAATTTCTCCCCTCGGTGTGCTTGCTAGGGCATCATATCCCCTTTCAGGTAAAGATTCCAGGAAGACAAATCAACATTTGGTGCTGGAGGGCCCACTGTTCCAAGCATTTCCATTTCATTTGGTAATAAGACAAAGGTTCCTAAACAGGTTTCAGTCAGGCCTGTCTGCATCTCAACAGGAGCACATCAATATTCTGAATTTCAAATGCTGCTTTAAGAACCTTAGAAAAGAAAAGAAAAGAACTTAATCAACTCCTATACAAAGAATTTCCTCACTTCATAATAAAGGACCTAAATATCACCTTAACTAACAAGACAGAGACGTAGAAAGAAGAAGAAACTTAAAACAAGACCTGGAACTAAAAACCCGTAAAGGGAATTCTAGTTAAAGACTACAAACAGAACCTAAGTAATNAAAAGACTCTTAAAACAAGCAAATCATAAGGCAATTTTATTTACAAGCTGCAACAGACCTAAGAAACGAAAAGCACCTAAGACAACTGCTAATTAAAGGCTAAAAAAATATCTAATATGAAAAGAACCCTAAAACAGGACAATAAAAGCTAAACAGATTCAAAACAATTATGAAACAGTAGTAAAAAGAAAATAAAACCTAATTATGAAAATAATCCTAATTCAAAACTTAAAACAAGGCATGAAACTAAAATAAGGAATATAAACTAATTAAGAAATAAAACATAACATGAAACTAAAATAAAGAAGGAAAAGAAAAAAGGCTTATTTGTTTTTCTCCATTATGTTCAGCTCCTCTGTGTAAAGTCTCTATGGCTGCAATGCCTTCCTCCTGCTCAACCATTTGTTCCAGTAGCATCAGCTCTCCCTTCGATGCTTTCAGCTGGTTCTGCATGTTCAAATCACTTTGTTGCAGCAGCCAGAGCTCCTTTTGCATTTGTTGTCGATTTTGTACGTTCCAGACTCCTTGAGTAGCTTTGACGTCCTCTCCTGCCTCCACCAGGGTTACCTTTGTGTCTGCAACTTGCTTCTCCCGTAACTCTGCTGCACCAATATCAAATTCAAAGTTAACATGTGTATCTANACAGTCATGGGTAGTTATATCAGAATCATTCATCAAATCCTCAAGCAAGTCGTCAAAAAACGATACATTCAAGTCAGAACACCCATCATTAGGTGTTTTTGTATGATTCACAGCAAAAATTGTTTCCAACAGTTTAGAATGCTCAGAAGTATGAGACACATCAGGTAAAGCATGCAAGACATTGGAAACAATGCTCATTTCAGCTATACCAGTAGAAATTAGGTTCAGAGTCAACCTGGACTGCTTCCTCAAAGATAACCTCACCAATAATAAAGGATTCAGTGGCCACAACATCACATTCTACACAGCTACTATCAATTGAAATAGTGTCAAAATCAGTGTTTAACTCTGTAACAACAATAGACACATCAATATGCTCAACTTCAAATGCTGCTTTAAGAACCTTAGAATCAATATGTTCAGCAGTGTTAGCACCAAGCTCTATAGGATCTATGCACATACAATCAAATGCATCAAATGGTATAGGAAATTCAGATATGACAATGGGAGTTTCAAGGTTAGAATAAACCTGTTTTGACTAATTGAAAATGTCCTCACCAACAACAACAAGAATCAATTTAGTAAGCGCATTGCACAAAGTTATAATCAAAACTGTGATCAAGCTCAGTGCACACATCATAAAAAACATCAGGTATATCAATGTGTTCTACATGAAGAACTGAATCCAAAATGTGATTGTGTGCAGGCATTAAAACAGCAGTATCAAAGGCGGGTTTTATGGATTTAACTTTAAATATATCAAAAGCATTAAAATGAAATTGAACCTCATCAATATTAATTGGAATATTCAGTTCAGAGAAAACCTGTTTTCTTGATTCACCAGCTGCCTTTTCAGGTTCATTCCTAGCAAATTTTGCTGCCACCTTCCACATGTGTGCCACACAATCTGGACAGTATGCATCTTGCAGCTTTAATTCACCAAATTGAGGCTGCCAAGGCTGATCTGCATCTTGATAAAACTGTGGTGTAGAGCTCACAATGGCTGCATTGCNTTGACTCTCAAAAGCTTGAAATTCAATGGCTGCAAGTGCCTCCTTTTCTTCTTCAGCTCTCCCTGTTAGCTTGTTGACAGCAGCTACCAATTGAGCCACTTGAGGGGTCATCCCTTGAAGATCAGATGCTGGAATCCCCTCCTGCCACTGATCACAGAATTGATCCTACCATGTCTGCGGCGACTGAAAATTCTCCTGCTCCGGTGCAACACACTGATCCCAATATGAATGTGGCAGCTGCTGCTGCACAGGCCAGGATGGCTGCTCACAAATTGGTTGAAAATATGGTGGTAGTTGCTGCAAAGGATACTCAATAAAAGGCACACAGAACAGGTCAAAACCTTGGGGTTGAGCATTATATAAAAAAGAACAATTATCATACGCAGAAGAGTAATTCATGCTTACCAAAGGCATACTGGAAGAACATCAATCGGACCACTAAGACCTCTAATAAAAAACTCAAGGATTAACTATGAACGAAAAGAAAAATTATACAAGCTATATGAATGCAAGGATTAACTCTACACTCTTAAACCTAATTTGCCGAGTCTCCAACAAAAATGCCATTTGTTAAAAGGTTTTTGGCCGCATAAAGAGGCAACAAAACCTAATCCCCACTAATGGAGTATAGCGTTGACAGCAGAATCAATCCAAAGACTCAGCTAATTTAAGTTTTAAAAATGTAGAGTAAAGTCCTGCTATTTATTTAATGCAAGGTGGGGGAAAAGAAATGAAATTAAAAGGAAAACAGAATCAAATAATATCTACTAAGCTAAAAAAACCTAAACTAAAATGATGAATTAATGCAACTAAAATGGTCCTAAACTAATGAACATTATTATACAACCTAATAACAGAACCTAAAGAGTATAAATGCAATATCTAAATGATGCAACTAAACCCAATTAAACACACCCACAAGCACACACGCAAACATACTAACTACACACACAAACACAGACATATATAAGTTACAAACACACCAACAAAGCAACATACTAATACACACAAATACTAAACACGCACACATATGTATAAGATACACACACAAATTCACTCACAAACACACACGCATATATATTACGCATACTACACATCTATATATAACCCACATACGTAAAATACACAAATAAAAATACACATTCAAACACACATACACAGATACACTCACTTACACTTAAACACACACTTAAACACAAAACACATACACATTTACTGCCTCACACACACATACACATACTCACACATAGATTCATTCACAATATAGAAACACACACACACACATTCAAATAGACACACACAAACAAATTCACTTGCACACACACATCGATATATACTAATACACAAACACGCACACACATATATAAGATACACACACAATTATGACACACAAAGATTCACTCACTACACATCAATATATAACCCACACACGCAAAATACACATTCAGACACATATACACATATACACACACATAAACACAAAAGGCATACACATTCACTTCCTCACACACACTTACACATACTCACACACAGATTCATTCACACAAACACAAACTCACATATAGAAACACACACACATTCAAATAGACACACACAAACAAATTCACTCGCACACACACATCAATATATACTAATACACATACAAATACACAAACACACACACACATATATAAGATACACACACAATTATGACACACGATGCATTATCACTACAGAGTGTTATAGCTTCTGTGTAAAATCCAATGGCTTTCTGCCACTGCCTATCTTTATATGCTTGATTTCCCTGACATTAGCAGCAAAATAATACANAATAGAGGGTTTAGCTGAAAATAAATGCAATACTTAGAATCAAACACCCAAAATTACAATAATTTTGAACTACAAATGGTGCTTGTAAGAGTATATGGCAAACTCGACGCAATATAGGGGGATCCTTTGCAAACCAACCTGAAAATGGAATTTCAGAATTAAAAATTTGTAAAGTGCTGCATATGGCATATTAATAGCCTCCACATAAAAAAAATAAACTAAGTACAACTATACAAAAGATGTCTCAATGTAAAACAATTATAAGAGTACATATGTTCTTCCTCTTCTTGGTGTATTTTTGCATTGCCTTAATTTGTATTTAAATATCAAAAGATCTTGTCCAATAAGAAATATTTAAAAGACAAAAAATCCCAACATAATAAACAAAGGCAACCAAGCTATTTATCCTTATATCACATAAAAATAATAATCATTCAAAATAAATAAATTAAACAATCACTTGAGCCCATAAGCTCATAAACTAAACCACATTAGGGTAATGTCCAACCTCAGAATCACTTGTATGGTTGAGTAAAGAAAAACGGATTAATTGATCCCTATATGCAGCAGGATTAGGGTAAACCAATTTTTCCATTAGACGCAATATCAGCTTATTTTTACTCTTGATGCCCTGAAAATCACAAAAAATGCAATTAATTCAATTGCTGTGTAATGTCAACAGACATCGAGGAAGCAAAACACCCTAGCTGAAGTTGTTATAAAAATTCGTACCTGATGAGAGAGAACAATATCAACAATCTTCAGTAAATCGTTCTTGTATTGAAGACGCAGATGTTCAATTACATCAACCTAGACATCAAGGGAAGGAACATGAATATTCTAGAAAACTAAAAGATAAAGAAAACAACTTTTATATCAGAATTGTTACTTAGTTCCTCCTAATGTGTATTTTGTTGCCTGATAGACCAGTTATTTGTAACTTCAAATGAACAGCCAAAAGAAGAAAACTAAATATTTTTATTAGTTTTTATATAAAGCTCCCCAAATAAAGAAACCATTTGATTTAGACAAAGAAAGAAAAATATATAATTATCAGTTTGAATCTTGTAAAAATTAGATAAGTATTAACATCAACCAGAAAAATACTTGCTTTTTGTCGGTAGAAGTCATAAAAGGTCAAAACAGATTGACACATAATATCAGGAAGCTGAATAATTATAATAACCTGAATATTATCGCTAAATAATTCCTCAACAAAAAGATACTCTTCAAAAAGGGATTGAACAATTATATGGGCATGGCTCTCTCGTCCACCCTCATAAGACTTTACAAGACTCAGAAGAGGTTCAACTAGTTTTTCTTGGGCTCCTTTTTCTTTCTCGGGACAGGAAGAAAGATGAGCCTGCAATGTAAAACATGCCTGCATATATTACATGACTGTTTCCATCCAGCTGTAACAAGTGGAAGCTTCTAGTTAATAACTCAAGAACAAAGATATAGAAGAACAAAAGACCAGTCATAAAATAGGGATGTTTAGCATAAACTATACTATCAGCCGAATTGAAGATAAAGTTATTGATGCAGCCAATACTTATTTAGTTTATATTTTCTTTTGGTGAATAATTTACTTTATCACTAGCATGAATTAAAAAATGTACTTTAGACACACATAATTTCTTCTAAACAGGCCAATCATACACTATCCATACTAAAGTATTATTTGTTTCTTTAACAAAAATCTTTCCAGTTATGATTTGCTTTAAGTCTTAACTCTGATAAAATAATGCAATCTTTAGATAACGATAAATCAGCTGTACTTAAATGCCCACATTCCTTTCCAATGTTTGGCAAAAAAAAAAAGGTTTGAACATCTCCAGAAAAAATAAATACTTTTTCATACATAACATTTCTGTAACATACTGATAGTGAAGAACAATGCATTCACAAAGACTTTATGCTGAACGATTAATCCCAATCAACTCCCCTTACCTGGAAAACTTGCCAGTTTATTTGACAGGAACGTTCTAAACAGTGCTCCTCACAGCAAATTTCAAAGACGCCCTATAAATCACCCAATGGTGATAGAATTAACGTTTTAGGCTAGAAATTACCACAAATTTGAAATAGAACACTTCTAGTGGCATGCATGCAATAAAATAGCAATGCCCTAGGTTCTAGAAACGGTGGAGAAAAGGGGAAAGATGACTTACCGGTAGAAACAAGAAATTGTTCGGTTCGTTACGGAGCTCTTGACGCAGTGAATGTTTGAGCACCACCTATTCAAAGATTGATCGGTTAAATTTGATGGGAATTTAGAGAGAAGGCAGAGACAATGTTTTAGGGCAAAAAAAAGGGTTTTCTGTGTTCTAGAGAGAGAAAGGGAAAGTTGGCAGAATGGGAAATTGACTTTTGGAGAAAGACCTCTGCAAAGGTCATGTGCCCTTAGTCTGATGGGCCTTACTGCCTTCAACTAGCCTAATAACCCTTTTTTTCCTTAATTAATTTTTTTTATCTCCATTTACTTTTTAATGAAAAATATAACTATTTTATTTGGGTCTTCACATTCTCCCCAACAACAAAAATTTTCGTCCTCGAAAATTAGATTTACCTGAGAATAGGTTAGGATAGGATCTTCTCATTTCATCCTCTAGCTCCCAGGTAGAGTCGCCCGTTCTATCATCCCAGATAACTTTGATTAGCTGGACAGTCTTCCCTCTAGGTTGTTTGGCTAGCCTCCCATCTACTCTGACTAGCTGCATCTCTATGGAGAGGTCTTCCTTGACTTGCACATTATCAACCTCTAGCACGTGAGAAGGATCAGGCACGTATTTCCTCAGTTGGGATACATGAAAAACCGGATGCAAGTTTGCCAACTGGGGTGGCATGGCTATCTCATAAGCCACTGGCCCTATGCGTCGTAGTATCTGATAGGGACCAAGATACCTAGGAGATAGCTTCTTAGCCCGAATGGCCCTTCCTACACCAGTAGTAGGAGTCACTCGGAGGAAAACGTGGTCCCCAGTTGCAAACTCTAACGGCCTGCGTCATTGATCTGTATAAGATTTCTGCCTGCTCAAGGATGCCCTCATCCTCTCCTGGATGAGCTTCACTTTATCAGTGGTCTGTTGAATCAACTTTGGCCTAGTAAACACTTTCTCTCCCTCCTGAAACCAACATAGAGGCGTCCTGTAGCGCCTCCCATATAGAGCCTCAAACGGGGCCATACCAATACTCGCTTGGTAGTTGTTGTTATAGGTAAATTCCACCAATGGCAATACTTCATCCCAGGCTCCCAAGTGGTCCAAGACACATGTCCTAAGTGGTCCAACATGCGCACTAGATCTGACAGAGCGATGAGGCGTGTGGAGGCGCGTTGATCGGAGTCCGGCCCTGACTCCGGCGGGGTTGACCGTCGCTCGAGTCCGGCCCTGATCCATCTATAATATGTTGGTCTAAAAGTGATTGTTCTAAAATATTAATAATTTTATTGTTTTTAGTTCTTGGATAACTATATTCTACAATACGGACTTCATCTTGATTTGTTGACCAAAATTTATGTTGTTTGTATACTTCACTTTTTTTTACTGTATTGACCAGTTATGTAAAGAGTTTTCTATTTCTGCAATTTGTAATTCTTTATTCTTATTGTTTTCTGAAGAAGAAGAAGCTTCATTTTGGCTAGTTTTAACTACTATCTGTTTATCTTTGTTTCTTAATCTTAAATCACTCAAAGATCTAAGTAGGTTTGGCATTCTTAATCTTTCTCCAGTTTCCATGTTACGGGACCACCTCTTTCCACTATCTAGCTGACCAACGGGCTTACTACCTTTCTCAGGCTTTACTGTCGGGACCACTAGATCTAAGGGCTGACCATCGTATTAACACCTCTCGGTGCTACACAGAGACTTTTGAAAGTATTAAGAAATCCAAAGAGCTCACAGCCTTAAGTAATTTTAGATTAAGATTCAGAGTAAACTTCAAGTAGTTAAATCAAGCAACAAAATGGCTTAACTCCTTCAACTTGTTTTCTAACTGTTTTATGTTACTTTTATACCAGACTGCAGTCGAGGCATATCTTGTAGGATCTTCAATTAACAATATTTCTTTTTGTGATATGTGTTTTTTTTAATTTTCTTTTTAGCTTTCTAATTTGTTTTGTTATTTCTATGACTAGGTTTGGGCTAGAGCTTGGACTCATCTCTGGGGGTTGTAAAGGACGAACTACAAAATAAAAACCTGGAGGTATTTGTGGATCATTTATCCTTACGAACTCCTTCATATTATTTTATTATTATTAATTCTTATTATTTCTTCTCTTCTTATTCTATTATTATTCTACTCTTCCCCCCCCCAAGAAAACTCGGTATTCAAGGCACTTGGCTCTGATACTAGTAATAACAGGATCGACTAAAAATAATAATAAAACTAATAAAACTAATAATAATAATAATAATAATACTAATAATAGTAATACTAATAATAATAATAATAATAATAATAATAAAACTAATAATAAAAAGATTTAATAGGTTCGCAGGTCCCTATTTCTGTATGTTTGTTCTAATTGGGTCCTCCTATTTTGGAAGTGTTCAATTGAGTCCCTAATTTGATAAATTTGATTTAATAATGTCCCTGTCGTTAAATAACATTGGATGGCGTTAACTTTGTGATGAGGCAGACATCCTTTAATTTCCAGGTGGCACAATAAGGTTATTACGTGATTATTAAAGTCATTTTAAATCCGCTTCTTGGACTACCTCGAGGAGGAGGAGCGGCACGCCATCACCATGAAGAGCTCCTCCATCCTTATACGCTACCACGGCCACGCGGTGAACCTCATCAACTCCCCTGGTCACATCGACTTCTGCAGCGGGGTCTCCACAACGGTGCGCCTTAGCGACGATGTGCTCCTCCTGGTCGACGTCATGGAGGGCGTCCACATCTAGACACACGTCGTCCTCCGCCAGTGCTGGATCGACCTAAAAATACCTCTCCGACGTCGATTTTCTACTCGCTAGCACCGAAACCACCGATAGCACTAGTGAGACTCTAGAGGATTACGACGAAGATGATTCTGGGGACCAAGGTATTTTAACCCTAAGACGAAGATGATTGTGGGGAAGAAAAGTGTTGGTTTCCGTTATCGGACGCAAGTGTGAATGCGTTGTTGAGAGCGTTGTTATGAGCTGGTGGCTTTCGCTGTCGGACGCGGTTTTATCGATGGTGGTTAGGTGTCTGTCGGACACTGTTGCGGCACAGGCGTTTCAGATATCGAGGTTGATTCTGAAAAGGGAGGATGTTGGGGATGTGGTGGAGGAGGCGAAGATGGTGAGGAAGGCAGTGGAGGGGTGTGACTGTGGCCACCACAAGTGCACAACCCGCCTCAACTCTACATCAATTCTAAGTCTGGACGAGTCTATAAGTCATAACATGATAGGATGTTTGCTTTGGTGAATTGTACGAAAATGATTTCTATGTTAATGATGACTTGCAGACTCGTATATGCGAATGATCTTGGACATGTTAGAATGGTTTTGAATTAATGTGTTTGTTTATAGAAACCTAGCTTACCCTTGCATTTGTGTATTGTACGTGCTTCCCTTCTTCCTTGTGATGATCATCCAATCCCTTATATGTGAGCAGTACCTAATGATGTGCCCTGGAGCAAGCATTGGAGACTGAAGAAGACTCAGCTCCTAGTTCTTAGGACTTCCATTACATCCAGATTATTTAGCTCTTCATTTTGAAAGGCTTCATGTATTTGACATATTATAGACTTCCATTATATTATGTATTTGGAAAAATTCTTAAGATTTTAATTAGGTTTTAATTTCCTCTATATTTTTTATAACTATACCTTTAATATTATCATCTGTATGCTCCTAACTGCTTTCTTTATCGTGACCTGATGCACTCCATATATATATATATATATATATATATATATATATATATATATATATATTTATTTTTGGATGTCACAAATGATAATAATAATAGGAAGAAGAAAAATAATAGGACCATATATATTATTTATTAATATTATTTATTTTTTAATGCTTATCACAAGGTAAGTGATATTAGATCATTTGATTAGGCAGAGTAATAATATTGGTACCCTATTATTTATTATAATAATAATAATAATAATAATAATAATAATAATAATAATAATAATAATAATAATAATAGTGTAGTAATAGTATAAATAATATATAATAAATAAATAATAATAAAAATATTAACAATCATAATGATAATAAGACAATACTATTACCTTGTTATAATTAACGATGAGGGTAATAAAAGAAGCATAATAATATTGGATGAATGAAGCATAAAAAATAATTAATAATAATACAAATAATATTAATAATTATCATGATACCCTTTAATTATTAATATTATTACCGGTAATAAGCTAATAGTTAAGGGTGACACAATATAATAATTATTATTACCATGGCACAATAATAAGATGAATAATAATATTATTCGGTAATAATAACTATTAATTTACCATAAGGCTATTACTAGGATATTATTAATGGTACAATAATTATTATCCTGGGATATTAACGGTGTATAATAATAATGATGATAATAATAATAAAAATATTATTAATTATAATAATATACTATTACCGTGATATTATTATATCCATGGCCTAATAATAATTATAAAAACAATAGTAACAATAATAATAATATTAATAATTAATAATGTAGAAATTATTCACTTATTATAAACACCGAAATCTCATAATAATATTATATGTGCATTGATAATATTAGTTGCCTTATAATAATAATAATAAGAAGTGTAATAATAATTCTTATTACTTTAGAGAGTTGTGAGAGGAAGGGAGGATCTAGGAACTTAGTGAGTGCAATAGAAAAGTAAGGCCAGGGGTGAAAAAGAAAGAAAAAGAAGTTGAAGAATCTGGTTATGTTAAAAAAAAAAAGAACAGGTCTGGAAAAAAGAGAAAATACTGAGAAAATGAAAAAGAAGACTTGAAGAGAATTTATAAACCAAAGAGGGCCTACATTTTAGGATGTCTTCCTAACGACATGGCTTAGTTTAGGATGTTAGCCTACTATTTATCGACTTTCCTATCATTCTTGAAGGGTACCAGTCTGGTAGATGACGCCTTTCAATTGTTTCTTGATTCCTTGAGGCAATGCTCCATCTGTGGAGGCTGGACTTATCCATCTTTAAAACATTTGTTTTTCTTTCTTTCTAGCCTCACCAAATCCATCCTATCACTATGTTATAGTATTATGGTGGCACTGTAATGATTATTAAGATATTTTTAAGCTGGAAATCAAAGCTTGTGCCCAAGAATCTCATTTTTTTCATAATTAACAATTGTTCCACCTTTTCTTGTTCTCTTTTTGTATGAAAATTTCACAGTTTCACCAAAAGTATAGCTCACTAGATAAACTTCGGTCATGGCCTTTAATTTACATATATAACATGATTTTTATTTGATGTGCAGATGTATTTCACATAAAATGTTTTCTTCTAAGTACAGGTTGGAGTGCAAAACCGTGAAGAGGAAAAGGGTTTTTGCCACCTTAAAGGTTTTGGGAACAGTACTTGAGTAGTTGAGTGACGAAATTCCTGATGAGGTTGTGTTCATGCTTTCTTGGTACTCTTTATAAACTACCATTTTCATGCTTTTGTTTACTTTTATGGATAATCTTTCTTAGGTTGCTTTGTTGTTTATCGTGCTACTGAGTTCGTTAGCAATTTTGAGATATTTTTCTTTTTGGTTGATTTTTTTTTTTTTTACTTCTTTGTAATCTTAGTTATATACATAAAGTGAAATTAATAGTAAAATGTTTGAGACAGATCCTTTGGCAGAACTTGTTTGTGGACTTTCTATTTTGCTTAACTTTGTATTAGAATTTATGATATTGTTTCCTCCTTAGTTGTGTTATTTTTTTTAATTTGTTTTCTCACCTGCTTCTTTTTAATTTGTATCAATTGTCTGATATTCTTGTTGTTATACCTGATTGTTGTGAAATGTTGGATTTAGTAATTTCTGTAGAACACGTGGATATTTCTGGTATTGCTCATGATGTGTGCACTGAACTTGACAATAAGTTTGATGATAGCTTTATGGACTGTGTGGACTTAATTATGAATTCTGCTGTTATTGGTGAGGATGATCCAACACAGGTGTATTCTAACCTTGAAATTCTAGTTGCCTTATTTGAGCTTCCTTTTCAATATGGCTCATTTGATTGCTTGTGCATAGATCCTTTAGAACCTGTTGCTAACACTGCAGTAGTTATTGATTCTAAGGTTCTTAAAGCAGCATTTGAGATTGAACATATTCATACTCCTACTAATTTTATTGATGTTATGTTTCCAGCCTTTGATTTTATTGAAAATTATTCTGAGTTCACTGTTTACAAAGCTGCAATGTTTGATGATCCACTTATGTATGCTGACTTTGAATTTAGTGATTGGCTTGCAGAATCAGACAAAAAGAATGATGCAGAGACAAAGGCAGCCCTGGTGGAGGCAAAACAAGGTATTAATGATTCTCAAGAAGCCTGGAATATACTGAATCAACAAGAAATGCATGAGGATCTATGGGTGCTGCAAGAAGGAATTTTGAACGGGCAAAACAAGCAGGCGACACTGAAAGAAGAGCTGATGCAGCTGCAATAGATGGTTGAGCAGGAGAAAGCCAGTGTAACCTTGGTGAAAATGCACACTTAGCCTGAGCGAGGAGCAAATCAGACAAGTCATTTCTTTTCCTTTCTCTTAAATAGTAGTTATATGTTCTTTATGATAGTTAATGTATTATTATTAGTATTATTATTATTATTATTACTACAATTATTATTATTATTATTATTAGTATTATTATTATTATTACTAATATTATCATTATTATTTCTATTATTATTATTATTATTATTATTATTATTATTACTATTATTATTATTATTAGTATTATTATTTTTATTAGTATTATTATTATTATTAGTATTATTATTATTACTATTATTATTATTATTAGTATTATTATTATTACTATTATTACTACTATTAGTATTATTATTATTACTATTATTATTAGTTATTAGTATTATTATTATTATAATTATTGTAATTATTACTATTATTATTATTATTGTTAGTATTGTTTTTACTATTATTATTATTAGTATTGTTATTATTATTATTAATAATAATAATAATTATTACTAGTATTATCATTATTATTATTTTTATTATTATTATTATTATTTATTATTATTTATTATTATTATTATTAGCATTATTATTATTATGATTATCATTATTATTAGTATTAATATTATAATTATTATTATTAGTATTATTATTCGTATTAATATTATTATTATTATTATTATTAATATTAGTATTTTTATTACTATTATTACCAAAAATAATGAATTCCTCTTTCCTTTGTTTCTGTGAAGTGAACATAATCAATTATTGATGGTAATGCAATTTGAAATTAATGGTAATGCATTTTAAAAAAAAAAGTATGACTGGAAATCTTCCAAAAAAACAAAATTGGATATAAAGGACATAATGAAAAACTCGTACCTTTGACAAACTAGCTGATACGGTGACAATAGGTTTTCCTTTGTTTGTGTGAAGTGAACCACAAACTCTTAGTAGGTGTTGACACCAAAATGTTTTTGTGTCTATGCTTCGTTTTTAATACATAGGCAAAAATTTAGTAGTCTGAGTAGAAAATCACAGTCAAATAACACCATTTTGAGAGAATGAAATGTAATTATTTCAACAATCCCATTTATGGGTAGAGTAAATTGAGTAAAATTAAAATTGTGGCACAATTCTCCTATGGGCAGAGTGTAAAATCCAGCTAAAATAAAAATAACTTTTATTTTTATTTTAATACCTTTTAAAAATAAATATTTATTTATTGTATATATTGGGGGATAAAATTGTTTAGGATTTGTAAAAAAATTAATTAATAATTGTTTTTGTTATAAATTTTGAAAAACGCCTAAAGTAAGGTTCATATGTTATTTTGTGGTATTATTTCATCAATTTGATTTGGTTCTGGTGGTGAATGAGGTGGTGCTGATAATACTTTTGGTGGGGGCAGCGTCTGATGTAACCAATAAAAGAAAAGAGTACATTTTGTCTCTTTTAATTTTGCATGCCAGTGTTGGTTTGGGATAGATTCATTTACCTTGTTGCATGACGTTATTATATTTTTTTTTGAGAAGAAATTTACTTCGTGGAAGATTTATAGGGAGTTGGGTTCCTTAATTTTAGGAAGATAATTTTGATAAGATTTGAGAGTAGTAGGAGAAGATATAAAAAAAAAGATTATATTAGGTCAAACCCAATAGAGATACAGGGAGAAGTCATGAGAATAAACCCTAGCGATATCCTTTCATCTCTAAACAGAGAGTGCTTCTAAATAGAGAGTGCTTGAGAGAAAAGTTTTATCCCTTACACCATTATGAGCTAGTGAGTGGGAAGTAGAAGACATCGGGGAATCAAGGTGTGGNTCTAAATAGAGAGTGCTTGAGAGAAAAGTTTTATCCCTTACACCATTATGAGCTAGTGAGTGGGAAGTAGAAGACATCGGGGAATCAAGGTGTGGTGGAGGCTGCGTCAAGGAAGAGAAGGCTTCTTGGGCAGGTTTAAGACATTACAGAATGCTAGGAATTTTCCATTGAAATCCAGGTAAGGGGAGTGACCATATTAATTCCATGTGAGTGTGTTTGATGATGAACGTCTACCTTTATAATGTGTTTCAGATCTATTTTTTTAATACTTCTTGTGTATGGTGATGTTCTTATATGTTATACCATGTTCTTTTGTTCTCCTGGTCTCATTCCTTTCCACCTAGGGTTGATGACCAATCGCATGTATTCATAGCTTGTTCAGATGTTTTCTTTGATAGGAGAAACCAAACTTTTCTTGGTATATAGTGGATTCTAGATGTTTTCCCCTATCAGTTATTCTCAGACCTCTTTGCATTCTCTCTCTAATCTCTATTTGCAGAGACACTTTTCTATTGTTCTTTCTTTCTTGTTTTTCTTTTTTCATATACAAAAAATTGCAACAAATAACAACAGTTAACAACAAACAACCAAGTTTTCATCAATCTTTCTTTGCTTTCTTTTATTTTTATTTTTTTTGGTCACTGTTGGGTTAGGCCGAGAAACCCAAAAAGGAGTCGCGAGAAGTGAGAAACTCTTATTTCATTCTTGTTCTCCACCACCAGCCGAGAGTTCACCCTTTCTCATCTTCTTTTCTCTTTGTTCCCTAGGGACGTGAGGGAGAGAGAATCCGAGGGTGGCCGAGATTAACCTTAGGATGCAGAGTGCGTCCTTGGGTTTTTTTTAGGGTTTTACTCTCTTTCTTTTTGTTTTCTCATTCTTTTTTGCTTTTCCTTTTCATCCCACTCATCCCATTCGGGACAAATTCTCTCCATTAATATTCAAAGCTTGTTTCTTTTTTATTTCTTTTCTCGTTTTTATTTCTTTTTTCTTGTAAGGGATGGTGAAAACTGGAAACCAATTAACCCAATTTCTGGTATGTGACCGAAATTCTTGATTTTGACATTAGAACCTGCAACTCCGTTCTTGGTGCCACTTGATGGATGTATAAATCTTGCTACTGTTGATTACTGTTAGTTTCTTTTTTTTTTTGCATCACATTATACTTATTTAAGTGTGGTTTATCTGCTTAAATTGGTCTCTTATCCTCCCCAATATATACTGAGTACTTACATAAGTTAGATGGGTCTATATGTAGTATAATGTTTCTCCAATAATATGTAACTTATCTTTCATCTTTTCTAATATTTTACTTAATATTTTACTTAGTACAAGTTAGATGGGTTTATACTGTAGCATATTATTATTTCAGCAAAATATGACACTTCATTTTCAGGCCGACTTAGGTGTAAAGACAAAGACCCAACTTATGGCTGAGAAGTCTGTTTTTAAAATCCTTTTGATGACTGTCATTGCTGCCAATGGTGAGAGAGATCTCACAGATCCCACAAGTGATTTTGTTGTCAATAATGTCGACATTTTGCAGCAATATTTTCCCATTGATTCTTCATCTAGCAATGTATCAGTAGCAGCACTTGGCGATTCATCACTCTCAAATAACGTTCATGTTGATTCTAGGCTAAAAAGCAATGCTTGTTCAAATTTGATGGATTTGTACTCACCCCCTAATATTATTGGATGCTTTTGTCGAAGTACTACCAGATGAAAACAAGCTTCATGCCAAAGCTTCTCTTGGGGCTTTAAATGTGTTTGCAGAAACATTTGTTTTTCTTGCTCTCGTTCAAAACATACTGACTTCATATTGTCCAGAGGGCCAGGTACACCTATGATCGTCTCTAGTCCATCAATGAATCCTGTATACTCTCCACCTCCTAGTGTTCGTCTACTTGTATTTGAACAACTGTTGCCTCATCTTCTGCACTGTTGCTATGGGCTTACATGGCAAGCTCAAATGGGTGGCATCATGGGACTTGGTGCTTTGGTTGGAAAGGTCACTGTTGAGACTCGTTACCTTTTTCAAGTAAGATTTGTGTGTGGTCTAATATATGTTCTTAAAAAGCTTTCCAAATATGCTTATTTTATTTCTTCTAGTACTTGTTTGATGATTTATACCAGGGGTGAATTATTTTCTACTTACTAAATTCATTTAGGTGCGGAAAGAGTGTGGTTATTTTGCTGGACAGTTTTTAACACACGAGTTTGACAAAAGAAAAACACAAAGGTTGGAACACTTGCAGGCAGACATATGGTTCTGAAAATGTTGCGGCAGAGTCAAATTTGTCTAATAGCCATCATGACTCTGATTCTACTCTGTTGGGAGGTGTGCCTTCAAGTATATCTGAGATGGATTTTAAGACGTCTGACTCGTCAAAGGTGGGGGATTTGGTGAAAATCAACCTACATCTCATGATAATCCCCAGAGTGAGCGTTCCTTTATTCAGGAGAAGCATACTAATCCTCGTCGGAGTATAGGTGATGCACTTGAATATCAGAAAGAAAGAATTAATGTATCTGGTGACGCTCAGGAAGATAACAGTGAGAAACAGGATCAGATGGAAGATGACAATGCTGATGAGTATGGCTATATTGCTGAATTTGAAAAGGAAACAACTCAGGCTTTGGGACCTGCAACACTAGAGAAGATTCAAAGTTACAGTTTGAAAAAGAAAAATCAGAAATGATTTTGGTAAATAATTCATCATCAGTTACCAAAAACGAAAAAAGGGAGCAAGTGAATCCGTCAGTCACGGAAACATTGCGGGATGATGTATCAACACATTCTCTTGCTAGTACAAATATTGATCTTGAGAATCGTTTGGAAGATTTGGTTTCTTTCAGAAGTTCATTCATGAGAGATAGGTCAGATCTAAGCCAGCTTTCTCTGCACGACAAAGACTTGGGTAAAGGCCAAGAACCTTTTTATGTACCTGATCATGTGAAAGATAGTGCTGCTGCTCTCTGGAGTAGATTCAAACTTAGCACAACAAAATTGTCTATTGAGTTGGCTGAGCAACTGCACCTTGTAATGGAGCCCACTCTGGCCAGCAAACTCCAAGGGGACTATAGAACTGGAAAAAGAATAAATATGAAAAAGGTAGATAATTTATTCTTATTCATAGAAATTTTAAACGTTTATGGACAGTATATTTGTCTTTAACTTACCATCTTAAAAAAATCCAAGTAATTCCTTACATAGCAAGTGATTATAGTAAAGATTGAATATGGCTGAGGCGGACCAAACCCAACAAACGTGATTACCAAGTTGTTATAGCTGTTGACGATTCACATAGTATGTCAGAGAATGGTTGTGGTGATGTTGCCATTGAAGCTTTGGTTACTGTATGTCGTGCTATTTCTCAATTGGAAATGGGAAGCTTGGTTGTTGCTAGTTTTGGAACAAAAGGAAACATAAAGTTATTGCACGACTTTGAGAGGCTGGTGTTAAGGTTAGCAAGATAATAACTTGACTTATAATTTGATTCTTTTTATTAAAATTATTGTGCATCTGTGGAATATGCTTATGAGAGGATCTAAGTCTAATCTAGGTCTAATCTAGGTCTTACTTGCATGCTAATCATATGGATTGAATTTTGTCTCTTTGTATTTTGTCATGACTTTCTTAATTGACTATCAGTTACATGGCTATCCATAATTACGTATATTTGTCCAAAAGTTCGAAAACTACTTGCATTTACTGATTTTATATATTTTTGGCAAACATTGCTCTTTTATATATATATATATATATATATATATATATATATATATATATATATATATATATATATATATATATATATATATAATTGTCTTTCATTTGTTTCTATGGCCTGATTAACAAAATTAACAAGTCCTTAGTGGCTCCATTGCCAACAAAATATTCCGGTGCATTGTAGGTGTTTGTTCTTTTGTCATTTAGTTGTTATGGCTTATACTTTTAGTTATTAAATTGCTCTGCCATGTCTTAATGCTGTTAAATGTAGAACTTTTGTTATTTTCATTTTCACAGCAGAGGCCAAGAGCTTTGTGCAGCTTAAGTGGAACTATTTCTTCTGATACAAAAGCAGTTTTGTTGGAGGTAGGAGCTGCTGACAACACGGTTAAGAGAGCTTGGAACATTAAGAATCAGCAATAGAAGTGTGAGGAGCTCTGGCTGCTGTTGCAAGATGTCTTGAAAGTGCAGAAGCAGAAGCCAGTACTGGAGGAAAAGCTATTGTTGCTGAAAGAGAGAGCTGAGAAAGAGCAATTCAATACAACCTTGGAAACAATGCATACCTAGGCAGAGCATGGAGAAAAATAGATAAGCACATTCTTTTCTTTTCCTTTTAATTGTAGTTATAGATTATTATTAGTGATGTACATAACTTTAACTAGCATAGTAAATAGTAGGATAGATAATATGTTTTTTTTTTTCATAAAAATAAAAAGAATTAATTTTGATCTATGGCCAATTTAATCTGATTTTGCTTTATTTTATCTTGTATCTATTTATTTATGCATTTACTAACTGTATGAAATTCTCCCAGGTGATTAATGATTGTATTGGTTTTGCGGAGCCATTGCTTCTCAATAAGCTGATCGAGTTTCTTCAACAAGGTGTTACAACCAGTTATAGTTTAAGTTTCTCCACTGTGATAATTAAAGTTTTGACTTGTACTGAATGCTTGTGATCTTTTGTTTGTGATCATTAAAGTCTTAACAAGACCTGTACCGCATGTAGTTTCCATTTGGTTGAATCTTGTGATCTTTTGTTTGTAGCTTGAAGTTTTGTTTGTGATAAATGGAAAAGCACAACATCCTTGACTTAGTGATACAGTACGTTTTTGTGGCCGTTGCAGTTGCTGGATTTCGTGGAGGGTTCTCATGTGGGTGGGTGACAAGCAGTGAGGTTCCCTGCGATACAATTTTTGTAATTCAGTCCTTTAATTTCAATACATTTTTGTTTTGTTATCTTTTCTTTGCAAAATTTTATGTTTTTTGCTATTTTAATTTTGATTCTTGCACATTACTTTTACGATTTATTCAATTTCAATTTTTTCTCTAGGCAGCCAGATTTATTTAAAACCGTAAAGAAAAAGAAAAAAAAAAAGAAAAGAAAAAGAAAACCTTCTTTAATCGGTGAGAGATAGATCGTGAAGCTATAATTCCGTCAGCCACGTGTGCGATGTTGATAGTAAACACATCTCAGCTGAGGAAATTGTCTAACTCGGTGGAACTTTGTGCCTATCTTTATCACATTACCACATGATCAGGACCACGCCATCCTTGCGCCAATCAACCAACCAACAAACCATCCTTTCTAGTTCTTTAATCGGTGAGAGATAGATCGTGAAGTAATAGGCTTAAAATCGTACAAGAAAAAAAACACATTGAAATTGAATTTGATCAAAGCAAGGGTGAGGAAGGAAAAAAAAAAGAAAAGAAAAAGAAAACCTTCTTTAATCTTCTGCGTCGTAGGAGTGTGTTTAATCGGTGAAAAGGTTTTTATTCGGTGCGAGAGAGGTTGAGAGGTTGAATCGGTGGAGAAAATTCGAGATGAACCCATTAATCGGTTCGAATATAAGAATGATCGGCGGAAAAGATGTTTCTGAGAAGCCGGATGCAAAGAGAAATATGAAACAAAACGATGAATCTACGAGAAGGATAGGTGTGCCGGGTGATGAGCTGTCAAGAGAGAATAGTCTCGCGTAAGACGAAGGCATCAGTAATAATAATAATAATAACATTAATAATAATAATAATAATAATAATAATAATAATAATAATATTAAAAATAAAAAGAATCATAGTAATAATAATAATAATATTAATAACAATACAACTAATAATACTAATAATACTAATAATAATAATAATAATAATA
>NW_014541807.1:0-992 GCF_000741045.1 Vigna radiata var. radiata
TGTTTTTATTTCTGAAATTTGACGCTGTTTAATCAATTGATTTAACGCATTGACATAAGTTAAAATAATAATTAATGTAAAAATAATTGACAAACTAGTAATATTCATCAAAAACGAATAAATAAATGTCTGTTTTTTTGGAAAACTAACTAATAATTGATAATTACTATTTCCATCATTATCAACAAATAAACTTACACCATATGTATTATTAATATTATATTCAAAATTATATGATTTGACTTCAGTCAAAATTCCTTTATTATAAATAGCATATTCAAAAGGAGTATTTATTTCATAATCTTCAATTTCATTTTTTAATAATACTTTAAGTTTTTTTTCTGGTATTCTATCTTTTATAGGTTTTAATGATGCTATTTCTTTAAAAAATATTTGAAACTGAGCTTTATCTAATATTTCTAAATTTTTAATTTTTTCAATTTTTAAATGAGCAATATCATTATTGTCAACATTATCTATAGAATTATCATTATAAATTTCTGCTTTTGTTCTTGAAGTAAAACTTTTTGTCTTAAAAATAGAATCTTTCTTTTTATCAAAAATAGATGAGTTAATATGATAGTCTTTAGAAACAATATTATTAGAATATACAATTGTTTGATTAGTCAATAAATTTCTCTGAACAAGAAAAAAATCTAAAAGCTCACTTTGTTCAGGGTCTTTCCCAATACTATCTTTTAATTGCCTATATACACTTAAATAATTATATGTTTCTTGACTTTCTAATTTATTTGCAACATTTCCAAGTATTTGTTTTACAAGATATTTGAACTGTTCTTCATAATTTTTAGCAGAAAGGTTTATCCAATATACTTGAACGAGTATTATTCCTATTAAAGATAAACTCATCATAAATACAAGTGATCTAAATATTATTTTTTTCATAGTTGCAAAATTAACATTTTTAAAGTTTTTTTGTTAAAATTAAGCACGTATTAACAAAAAAAACCTTATTTATGTTTCTTCTGTAA
>NW_014541808.1:0-989 GCF_000741045.1 Vigna radiata var. radiata
ACAGCTGCCATATTCCTTGACATTCAAATGGCATTCGACAGAGTCTGGCATCAAGGACTAATCTTCAAACTGAAAAGCATTCTACCGATCAACCACTGCGATTTAATAAATTCATACCTGTCAAATAGACAATTTAGAGTAAGATATGGAAGTGCATATTCGGAATTTAAAACTATATTGGCCGGAGTTCCCCAGGGGAGTGTTTTGGGGCCAATTTTATACCTTTTGTTCACTAGAGACGTGCCTGAAAGTGGTAAACTTCTAGGAACATTCGCCGATGATATTGCAGCTTTGGAGACGGGTCGGGATCTTCCTGAGGCCACTGTCAAGTTACAAAATACTGTTGATGAGGTTGTGAGCTGGACTAAGGACTGGAGAGTGGCTCTCTCCAACCCAAAATCCGTTCACACTGTTTTCACTAACAAAAAAGTTAACTATATTCCTATACTAATTGAAAATAAACCTGTACCATACTCGGATACAGCAAAATACCTCGGAGTCACGATTGACAGAAAATTGATTTGGAAACATCATATCAAAAACAAAAGAGAACAACTTAATGCAAAATACAGACAAATGTATTGGCTCTTGGGAAGAAACTCGGCCCTCTCCATAGCCAATAAAGTTCTCTTATACAAACAAGTCCTTAGGCCTGTCTGGACATACGCCTGTGAACTATGGGGCTGCACTAAACCGAGCAACAGATACTTGATTGAGTCCTTCCAGGCGAAGGTGCTACGGTCAATGGTGGATGCCCCATGGTTCACAACTAACGAATCAATTAGGGAGGAGCTCGGAATAGAGTCTGTCTCTGATTATATTAAAACAGCTTCCTACAAGTACTATAATAAACTTGAAATTCACTCTAATCCCCTAGCCAGGGACCTCACCATAGACGACCCGGTAAGGAGGCTAAAGAGGATCAAGCCTCGCGACTTGGCCTTTGGCGTCTAACTTAAAAAAAAAAAAAAAAAAAAAAAAAAAAAAAA
>NW_014541809.1:0-1507 GCF_000741045.1 Vigna radiata var. radiata
ATAATAATAATAATAATAATAATAATAATAATAATAATAATAATAATAATAATAATAATAATAATAATAATAATAATAATAATAATAATAATAACAGTTTAATACAACTAACTTATAGTACGAAAATCACTAAAGATAACCGATATTAACTACTTTTATCTAAAAGGTTAATACAAAATGTGTGTAGGATTCATTATAAATCAAATAGGACACTAACTTTTCACAAATAGTCAATTATTAGAACTTCAAAGCCCAAATGTTTTATGCAAAACAACCCTTAAAGAGACTATTTATGAATTAGAAAATAGTATCTGACTATCACATCGCAAAATCCACTTTTAACTAAGTCTTTGTCAATTTCATTTACTATTAGCTAGAAAAAAACATATCCAGTATATTTTTAATTATTTCTATTTTTTCAAATACTACTTCATAATTGATATACTTAAATATAAACATGTCAATCATATCCTATGTTAAAACATATATATATTAAGTTAATTTTTATTATTTTTTATCAGTAAGTGATAATTATAAATATTTGATTAGTGGAAGAAGTTAAAATTAACATCTCTAACTCCTTTTCAATCTTTTTATATACATAAATTTAAAATTTATTTATATTCATGAACATAAACATTAGACTATATAAAAAGAGTTAGAAAAATATACGATACCAATAATTATTTAAAAATATAATAATAGATTAGAAGTATTCGAAGAACTACATTCTCTGTGTAATAATAGATTATGGTTCAAAAAGATTATTTTATACTGTGGCCCAATAGCCTAAGTTTTGATAACCATCCAGTAAATCCTAAAAAAAAGACTTTAGCTTATGAACCTTATGTGCTGGTGGTGGCCTTAAATAAAATTTATTTTTAATCTTAATATAATTTGTGTGGGTTTATCAACGTTAAGGATAGTAAATTAAAAATATAATCTGTAACATCCCAAAATTATATAGCAAGTATATAAGCATGGCAAGCACAGATGTAATACTAGAAAGCAGTAAGAGTGATATGGTACTGGTATAAATATATACAGTCATCCATAAAAAATGAGTAATTCAAAAGCTTTACTCGATCGTAAAGTCTTTCAAAATATAAAAGAGAAGGGAGAACAATAAGAAATAGAAATCAAACTAAATGAACTAAGCTAAGAAGCTACTAAGTGCTAGGGGCTGGCTCATCGCTGTCCAAAGCCTGCTCCAGAGAGGTGTCATCTGCTGCATCTGCTCACATCCAAAAAGGATGATCATCGCAAAGGGAAGAACCAGGACATACAAAACAAACAACATACAAGTGCAAGGGTGAGCTAGTATTCAAAACATGCACATGGTTAATACAATTAATCAAGAAGAACATACAAATAATAATCAATTCAGGCATGAGATAAAAACCTATTTAACATAGACTCGTCCGGACTAAGAATGTATATAGAGCTGGGGCGGGTTGTGCACTTGTGGTGGCCTCTACTGCTTTGCAAAGCCATTGCCGAGGGGTTT
>NW_014541809.1:2507-7443 GCF_000741045.1 Vigna radiata var. radiata
AGCTCACTTGCTCTTTACGGAAATGCTAGCCCACCTACAAATAATCAATTTATGATGAAGAACAATTTCTTAGACTTCACTTGAGTCAAGAATTTGGGAAAAATAGCTGTTAAACACATGCAAGGGCANAACTTTGCATGATCACAACTAACAGAAACGCGGAGAGATTTAGGGGAAACTTACCAGATGGAGAACAACCAAATGATCGGTTGAAATGAAGCCCACAACTCTAGAATCTCCTAAGTATTCACTGATTGTGGAATAAATGGGTCAGTTGAGGAAGAAATCTAGAGAGAAGAATGGTTNGGGANAGGGCAAGGTTACAAAGATGTTTTGGAGGAGGATGCACGTTTCTGAAGTGTCTTAATAAGCTGTTGTGAGTTTTTATTTTTCTAAAACTTAAATTTTATTATTTTAATATAATTAAAAATTTTACTTTTAATTTAAGGGTTATTACATAATCTATCATATATATTCATCTTAAAAAAAAATGTGTATAATGTTATTGTAAATAAGGTGTAATGTTGTTTTGTATTAGAAAATACTTATAAATTTTTAACAATAATACAAATATAGCTAAGATAAAAAATAGAATTAATTAATAATGTTTCTTGGGAAAATATATATATATATATATATATATATATATATATATATATATATATATATATAACAATTGTTAATAGTAATAATATTAATATGACAAATTTATATATTATACTTAAATCACTGATTTTTTCTACTTGAATGGTTCTTCAATTGTTTTTTTTTGGAAAATATGTAGAATAGTATGAGGTTAAGGAAAATATGTTATGCACTAATTACTTTTATAATTAGGTTTATACTTTACTTTTATAATTAGGTTTATACTTAACCATAGTAAATTGAGATTTTGATCAGAGTAAACATGAACTTTGAAATATTATTATATAAAAGAGAGAAAAGTAATGGTTGGTTGAAAAAAGAAAAGGAAAACTTTTATTAACTCATAAAAGTTACTGCTTAGGTATAAATGCCAAATTGCATTGTCAGATACAACCATATATAGATTCTGTATCTTAGTTGAATGCATTCAAAATTCATCCATAATTTATTATATCAGAATACATTAAAAAGGGTGTCATATGAATAATACAAATTTTGAGTGTAAAACAGTACCTTGTGAGGTGTGTTCGGTCTCAGTGCTTTTCTCTGATCATCACCGTTCTTCATCTTGTGCATGTGCGTGTAGGAGAGGAAGACCTCTTGTAGAGTTCCCATTCTCTGCCATGCTCTAACCTTTTTCTAGAAAACGTTCCTTTTGTTTTTCTCTGATAGTCACATGCTCTCTCTTTTCTTTAAACGTCAGAGATATTATTTGGTGGTGTTTTACGCTTTTAACCCTATCCTTTTCTAATATGGTATCAAGATCTTAGGCTGCTGCCCTGGGGGGTGTGTGAAGTTGGTGCGTTTATCTGGAGGTGTGTGTATCCAGAAGTGAAGAAAGAAGGGTTCTTTCGCTGAGGTGAAGATCAAAGAATCAGAAAGATTGTTGCAAGAAAGATGGTTGGAATTGGAGGAATTCAGGGACCACTACCCATGTTTGATGGCAAGCAATTTGCTGATTGGCGGATCAAGATGTGGGTTGTATTTGGTTTTCAGGATGTATTAGAAGTCATTGAAAAAGGAGTGCCTGTGGTGAGTGAAAAGTCAACCCAAGAACACAAGATGCTGGAGAAACTGGATAGCAAGGCCAGATTCTTAATGTATCAATGCGTAAGTCAAAAGATTTTCAACAAAATCTCTAATGCTGCTATTGCAAAAGAGATTTGGGGCATTTTGGTGAAGACCTATGATGATGGAGACAAAAATGCAAAGGTGAAACTACAAGCTTTAAGGAGGCAGTTTGAAACTCTGATCATAGAGGAGAGTGAAACCGTGGTTGAGTATTTTGACAAGGTACATGAGTTAGTGAACAAAATGAGGGCTTGTGGTGACAAGATGACAGATGAATATATTGTAGACAAAATTCTGAGGACCCTAACCCCCAGATTTGACTATGTGGTGGTCGTTATTGAAGAAACATGAAGGAAGGAGGATATTGATACTGAGGAGTTGCTGCATTCGTTAGAGGCCCATGAGTTATGCCTCAATGAACGTAGGCAGTGCCAAAAACAGGCCCTGTAGGCCAGATCTCGGTGGAAGGGAAAAAAGGGCTTCGAGAAAGGAGGTAAAGGAGGCAAGAAAGGGAAATACTCTCAGGACCAACAAGGAGAAGAGTCCAATGAGTCTGGAAAAGAAAAGAAATCAAAGAAGACTGATGGAGAGTAGAAATTTGAAGAGAAAAAGGTCAAATGTTTTAACTGCCAAAAATATGGTCACTATGCTAAGGAGTGCTGGGATGGAGAAGGGGCCAAGAATAAACCCAAGAAAGGGCTAATCTGGCCCAAGAAGAAGAATCAGATTCAGAGGCAGTGATTTTAATGGCACATGTTGATGAAAAACAACCAGAAAGCACTGTTTGGTACCTTGATTCTGGGTGCTCCACTCACATGACTGGGACAAAATATTGGTTTGTGAGAATGCAGGAAGTATAGCATGGGAAGATCAGATTTGCTGACAATAGTAGTTTGGAGGCAGAGGGTTCTGGCAGAGTGGTTTTGAGAGGTGCAGATGGCAGAGAAGTCATCATAGAAGAGGTACTGTATGTACCTTGGTTGAAGACTAATTTACTTAGTCTTAGGCAACTGTTGCAGAAGAAATACATGATGAAGATGGAGGACAATTGCCTCAACATCTTCAATCAGAATGGGAAGGGTGTTGTGCAGGCACAACTGTCACAGAACAGAACATTCAAGGTGGTGATGGAGGCAGTAAATCATCACTATTTTACTACAACAGAAAGTGAAGAAGAATGGTTGTGTCATCTCAGCTATGGGCATTTGAATTTCCAGGATCTATCAATGCTAAGTCAGAAGAAAATGGTGATTGGCTTACCAAAGGTAGACATTCCAGGAATTGTTTGCAGAGAATGTGTTCAATGCAAGCATACCCGAGGCAGTTTTCAGAGGTATTTACCACAGAAATCTGTAGAGAAGCTTGGAGTGGTATGTTCGGATGTATGTGGCCCTATGCAGGTAACATTTGGTGGCAGCAAGTATTTTCTACTATTCATAGATGATTGGACCAGGAAGTGCTGGGTCTATCTATTAAAGAGGAAAGGAGAGGTGTTGCAACAATTTCAGAAGTTTAAGAATATGGTTGAAAGGTAGAGTGTATCTCCACTGATTTTAGAGAATATTGTGAAAAGGAGGGAATTGTTCATGAAGTAACTCCTCCCTACACGCCTCAACACAATGGGGCAGCAGCGAGGAAAAATAGAATAATCCTAAATATGGTAAGATGCATGTTGAAAAGTAAGGGGCTGCCTAGTTTCCTATGGGGTGAGGCTGTGATGACAGCTACTTATGTGTTGAACTTGTCTCCAACAAAGAGACTGGATGGTGTCACACTAGAGGAGGGTTGGATTGGATTGAAGCCAGATGTTAAACATTTGAAGATTTTTGGTTCCCTATGCTACAAACATGTTCCAGAACAACTGAGAAAGAAGCTTGATGACGGGGAAATTCCATTGATCTTGATAGGATACCATGTTACAGGTGGGTACAAGCTGTATGACCCTATAACAGGTGCAACTTCAGTTAGCAGAGATGTGAGAGTTGATGAAATTGGAGAATGGCAATGGGAGTTAAAAGAGAAAGAAGGACCAACCATTGAGTTGGAAAGTGAACCTGCAGCAGAATTAGAGGCATGCAGGAGGAAAGAGAGTGTTAGGAGGTCATCTAGAGTCACCCAGATGCCAACACATCTGAGAGACTATGACCTGGCCTATGAGGAAACTATCTCATCAAAAGGGAATTTTGTTCACTTTGCATTGATAGCAGAAGCTGAACCAGTTGATTTTGAACAAGCAGTGAAGGATGAGAGGTGGTACAAGGCTATGGAGGAAGAACTTGGTTCAATTGAGAAGAACCAGACCTGGGAGTTGACAGAATTGCCTCCTAACAAGAGACCAATAGCAATGAAATGGATTTATAAGTCCAAAATAAATCCACAAGGTGCAGTGGTTAGGTACAAGGCCAGATTAGTGGCCAAAGGGTACTTACAACAGGTTGGAATTGATTATGGAGAGGTGTTTGCACCTGTGGCCAGAATAGAGATAGTAAGATTGGTGGTTGCAGTTCTTATGTAGAACAAATGGACCTTACATCAATTAGATGTAAAGTCTGCCTTTCTAAATGGAGACTTGGAAGAAGTTTATGTTGTCCAGCCTCAAGGATTTGAAGTCAAGAAGTATCCTGACAAGGTATACAGGTTGAAGAAGGATCTATATGGGCTCAAGCAAGCTCCAAGGGCTTGGAACCAGAGGATAGACGGGTTCATGAGTAGTATTGGGTTTGAGAAGTGTATTTCTGAACATGGAGTATATGTTCAATGTTATCAGCAGAATAGGAGAGAAGAGAAATTGATAGTATGCTTATATGTGGATGATCTGCTAGTTACAGGAAGTAGTGTTGGGAGAATTACTGACTTCAAGGTCAAGATGTTACAGGAGTTTGAAATGAATGATCTGGGTCAGCTTATTATGTGTTATTTTGATACTCTGTTTAGAGATCCTTGCTAGTTCTGAGATCCTTATAAAATCTAAGAAGTTCCAGTTGTATTTTGAGGGACTTGCGTAACACACTAACGAATAAGTCCTTAAGAATAATGACTTTACACGCCTCAGAAAATATTTTTTTGTTAGCTTTTTACAACAATAAGATCATGACAACCTGATATCATATGTTGCATATGCAACACTAGCATTAAAACTATCAAGAAAAACACCATCTGTGTGAGAGAGATAGATTGCAATAGTTGTGCTAATTGTGATTCTCGTTTTCAAACTCTCCAT
>NW_014541809.1:7991-12711 GCF_000741045.1 Vigna radiata var. radiata
TTGTGTTTTCACAAAAGCCTTTGTTACTAAAATATAGTCCCTTTCAATACAAAGATTGGACCATATTACAAATTCTTATTATAATCATTATTATAATACTTATGTTTATGTATATAAATAAATTTTAATGTTTTCCTACAATTTTCATGCCTGATACTTAAGTACATAGAAAGTTGATCATTTTCCAACTGATCATTTTATGAAATGTCAGGGTAAGATTTGATTTATATTTATTCGGACACAAAATTTTGATTAATCATTCTAAGCAAATAATGATAGTTGATTGCAGTGGCTTCTTATTGATTTTGGTATTATAATATTTGGGCTATTCATGAGACTTGGAAAACATTTGATGAGGAGAAAAGTTTGTAGTGGTGGAGAGATGTTGGCAAAATATGTGGTGATGTCATAAGAAAAATTGGTTTCACACTAATATAAGATGGAATAGAAGGACATAAAACAAAATCAGATTTCATATATGCATTAGCTAGGAAAGTTTTTTCTTTTAAAGATAGTAAAAACTTATAAAACAAAATTAAAGATAGTAAGCAAACTTATAAAACAAAAAAAAAGAAAACCTATTAACCAATATCAAGCATCTAACCCAAGTAACCAACCAATATAAAGCTGTAAATGAGTAACAAAACATTAATACAACTTTGAACTAACACACTAATTAACCTAAGGATTGGATAAAGTCCAAAATCGAGATGTACCAGTATGGATTAAAGTCAAATTTGATTGATTCAACCTCAGTCGAAATTTAATAGAATTCAACCAAGTCAACCTCAACCGAAATTTTGATTGAATTTTGTTGTGTCGGGCGTAATTAAAATTTGTTGAATTTGGCTAAGTCCACCCTATGTAAATCTGGTCAAATTTAGTTAGGTACCCTAGACAAAATTTGGCAGAATTTAGTTAAGTCGTTTTATGCCCGAATTTGAAAAATTCAATAGAACCGGTCATAACCAAAATTTGGCCAAATTAAGACGAATTGTTCTTGGCCAAAATTGACTGAGTTGTCTCTAGTCAAAATTCGGCCAAATTGGCCAAGTTTACTCCAATCGATATTTGGTTGAATTTGATTAAATCAGTCTTGACCAAAATTTACTCTATGGGTCAAAGGTTGAGACTAATACAACTTGGAACGAAAGTTAACACTAGTTCAACAAATTCAAGCAAAAAGTCAACTCAAGTTTATCCAGATTGATGTTTGAGATATGTCGATATAAACCAAAGTTCGAAATTGATCGATCTAGTTTAAAGATAAATCTTGACTAATTTAACTGAAGATTAAGTCATACTGAAAGTTGAAATAAATCAATATAATAATACAAGTTTTATAAAATTTAATTTAAATTACTTTTATAAAAAATGAAATTTTGAATTTTTTTTTTATCTCAATTTTATAAAAGAACAAACTAATTCTAAGGTAGAAATCAATTCGGATCCAAAATTTATTCCTTGATCTAAATTGAATTTTTGAAAATCCAATGGTCCTCTTTATTTTTATAAGAAAACTTTGAGATGTGTGCCACAACCAATAAATTTACTGATACAATGTGGGACATACATTTACTTTACTCAAGAAAATTTTCAATTCTATTCAAACGTGAAATAGATTATCATGAAGGTACTAATGTAGCATTGAGATGTTGAACTAGGTTACAAAAAACAGTACCCACTAGTGAAAAAATACCTTTTTATGACCGACCTATTATGAGACAAAAATTATACATTATAATGTATGTCTTTGATCTTAATATACATTTATTTGTAAAATGAAAAAAGTTCTTAAAATAACGAACTATATGAATTTTACCTCTGCATGCTTCCCATATGCTCAAGCAATTAAAATCTCAAATATATAAATATTTTATTTTTATATGCTCAACTAGTAAAAAATTGGAATTATACAGCGCACATTATGCCACGGTTCACCAGAAACCGCAGCATAATGATGCGCGGTGGCAGTTTCGTAAATAAATTGAACTTATATGTTGCGGTTCCCCCTTAACCGCGGCATATACCCCAGTCAACCATCACCTTTGACGCCACGTCAGGAAATAAAATTTAATAACAGGGGTATATGCCGCGATTCTCTGAGCAACCGCGGCATATACCCCTGTTACCTCCTGACATTCCCCATCAGTCAGCACCTGTAATAAATTGGCAGAGGAATATGTCGATGTTCTATGATCAACCGCGGCATATTCCAACGCCAATTTATTGCAGGTGCTGACTGATGGGGAATGTCAGGATGTAGCAGGGGGTATATGCCGCAGTTGGTCAGAGAACCGCGGCATATACCCCTGTTACCTCCTGACATTCCCCATCAGTCAGCAATTGACAGGGGTATATGCCGCGCTTGGCCAGAGAACCGCGACATATTCCCCTTGCCCCTCCGGACATTCCCCAAAAGGCAGTTGGAAGGCAGTTGGGGGATTCAGAATGTCAGGGAATAGGCCGCGGTTAACCAGAGAACCGTGGCCTATTCCTTGATCTTAGTAAATTTTAAATAAATCAGGCCATATGTCGCGGTTGGGAGCTGAACCGCGGCATATAGTTTAAAAAAAAATTCCAAAATGCCATTATGAATTATTTTTTTAAATGAATAGGTCGCGGTTAAGTGTAGAACCGCGGCATATTCCCCTTTATGCCACAGTTAAGTGTAGAACCGCGACAGATTCTCTTCTGAAGGTTAAAAAAATAAAATTCATGAACAGTGTCATCTCCTGCATCGTGAAACAGTTTCAGAACACAGTGTTTGCTTCTCCGCCGACGACGTACCACCTTTGCTTCCATTTTCCATCGTTTTGCACCAATTAAACTCAAATTCGTTCGGTTCATTGGCCATTTTCAATGTTTGGGAAGAGTTTTGACCGATCCGAATCGTCAATCTTCCACTTAAAAATCGTGAACTTCTGCTGCCATCCTTCTCGTCGTGCCATTGTCGCGTCGTCCTTCTCGTTGTGCCCATTCCAGGTATTTGATGCCCTTCATCGTTTTTTATTTTTTTCAACATGATTTTTTTGTTTTTTTTTGCATGATGACAATTACTGTTGTTTGATAATGTAGACATAGAAAATATATTGTTTTGGTAATTTAGAAATATTAGAATTATTATCAGAATTTTTATAATTATTAGAATTATTAAAATTGGAAAACATAGAAATTATAAAATTATGATAATGTTGGTATGTATGAAATTATAAAGTTGGTATGTATGAAATTGCAAGTTTGATTTTCAGTAGCTTATCTTTTTATGTAAAATTTAGGAATGGATCGAAATTGGATTAATTTACCACGTATTAATGCTGAGTACGAGAGAGGTGTAGAGGAATTTATACAATTTGCGCAACGTAATGAGGGGAGAAGTGATGATGAAGTGAAGTTTAGATGTCTTTGTGTGAACTGTTTGAATGGGAGAAAGTTGAACGCAACCCAAATTAGAGAACATCTTATNTGTGATGGTTTCCTAAGATGTTATACAACATGGATATGGCACGGCGAAGAAATGTACTTTCCGACTGACTCACAAACTGAAAATGTTACTGACTCCACCATGGAAGAAGATCGACCGGATGAAGACAAATTGGAGGACATGATCCGCGATGTTGGCACAAAAAATTTTGCCAAAGCTCATGTGCATGAGAAGATGTCGACTGATGCGGAAACACCTTTGTATGTCGGTTCAACTAAGTTCACACCTTTGTCAGCTGTGTTAAGGCTCATGAATTTGAAGGCGAGCAATGGATGGACTGATAAGAGTTTTACAAAATTGTTGACGTTGTTGAATGAAATTTTGCCAGATGGAAATACACTACCCACTCGTAATTATGATGTGAAGAAAATTCTTTGTCCAATGGGTATGGAGTATAAAAGGATACATGCTTGTTCCAATGACTGCATTTTATATAGGAAAGAGTTTGAATTTTTGACAAAGTATCCAAAATGTGGCTTATCACGATACAAGTCAAAAAACAATAGTGAAGATAATGGTCAGATAGAAAAAAATGGATCTGCTTTGAAAGTAGTTTGGTACCTTCCAATAGTGCCCAGACTTAAGCGTTTGTTTACGAATCCCAAAGATGCTAAAAACCTTAGATGGCATGCAGATGAGAGAAAAATTAACGGGCTGCTTTGTCATCCAGCTGATTCAAAGGAATGGAAAAATATTGATCGACAATTCCCCGAATTTGGTAAAGAGTGTAGAAATCTTAGGCTTGGTTTAGCCACTGATGGAATGAACCCATTTGGTAATCTGAGTACCAATCACAGTTGTTGACCAATTATTTTTATAATTTACAACTTATCTCTTGCATTGTGCATGAAGAGGAAGTACATGATGTTGTCTATGATGATATCTGGTCCAAAGCAGCCTGGAAATGACATAGATGTTTATCTAAGCCCACTAATTGAAGACTTGAAGGTTTTATGGGTTGATGGGGTTGAAATATTTGATGCATTCGCTTCAGAGACTTTTATGATGCGTGCAATGTTATTTTGCACCATTAATGACTTTCCTCCTTATGGTAATTTGTCAGGATACAGTGTCAAGGGACATAAAGCATGTCCTATCTGTGAAGAAAACATTGCAGCTCATCAATTGAAACATGGAAGAAAGACGGTGTATCTNNGTCATCNGAGATTTNTAAAACGTAATNATCCATATCGAAGGTTAAAAAAAGCATTCAATGGAGATCAAGAGAGGGACGAA
>NW_014541809.1:13045-14582 GCF_000741045.1 Vigna radiata var. radiata
CTCGTTTGGATTTGGTTGACATGAATATCCGAGAAGAGTTGGCAACCAAGGAGATTGGTAAACGTACTTATTTGCCCCCTGCATGTTACACAATGTCTAGACAAGAGAAGATAAGTTTTTGTCTTTGTTTAAAGAGTATCAAAGTACCACAAGGATACTCTTCAAATATGAAGAGTTTAGTGTCGATGCAAGACTTAAAGCTTGTTGGCATGAAGTCTCACGATTGTCACGTCTTAATGCAACAGTTGTTACCGGTGGCTATTCGTGGAATTTTCCCAAAAAATGTTAGGCAAACCATAAACAGGTTGTGTTCATTTTTCTCGTCAATATGTAGTAAAGCCATCGATCCTAAAAAGTTAGATGAACTTCAAGGCGAAATTGTTATCATCTTGTGTCAATTAGAGATGTTTTTCCCTCCATCTTTTTCCCTCCATCTTTTTTTGACATCATGGTACATTTACTTGTTCATTTGGTTAGAGAAATCAAGTTGTGCGGACCGGTATACTTAAGATGGATGTATCCTATTGAGCGTTATATGAAGAATTTGAAAGGGTACGTCAAAATTCCATATCGTCCTGAAGGTTCGATGATTGAAAGGTATATTGCTGAAGAAATTATCGAGTTTTGTTCAGATTACATGACATCAACGGATCCAATAGGAGTTCCTCGCACATCATGGTTGAATAAATTTTCTACAAGTAAAAGCATCCGAGGTGTGAATGTGGTGACAAAAGATCGCGAAGAATTGTTGCAAGCGCATCTTTATATATTGAACAACACAGATGAGGTGATCCCTTTTTTGGAAGAACACAAAGCCATTGTGAAGAATAAAAATCCAAGACAATCAGAGAAATGGAAGTTGATGGAGCATAACAAAACATTTATGTCTTGGTTCAAATCTGAAATTGACAAAGAGGCACATTCTTCTCAAACTTTATTGTGGCTTGCAAATGGTTTGAAGTTTGATGTCGTGTGTTGTACAGGTTATGAAGTCAACAATTGCACATTTTATACGAAGACTTTGGATGATAAAAGCACAGTACAAAATAGTGGAGTCAGTTTAGAAGCTGAGTCACTTCAGTTTTCCACATCAAAAGATCAATCTCTTGTACTTGGATCAATGAGATATTACGGTATAATAGAAGAGATATGGGAGGTTGATTACANCAAATTTTTTGTTCCATTGTTCAAATGTAAGTGGTTTGACAATAAGAGTGGTGCGAAAATAGATGAATCAGGTATGACACTGGTTGATTTTCGAAAGGTGGGTTACCGAGATGAACCGTTTATCATGGTACATCAAGCATCTCAGGTTTTTTATGTCAAAGATCCTGTGCCTGACCATTGGTATGTCACTCTTCAAGACAAAAAATAAATTGAAGTTAACGAAGACAATCTGATTAATATTCATATTGCTGACAACCATTCATTTCAAACTACAACAAATTTGGATGACCAATCTCTAGTTGACGACGATGTACATGCAATTCGGTCAAATCATGATGAGGGAATATATATATATATATATATATATATA
>NW_014541809.1:15717-56871 GCF_000741045.1 Vigna radiata var. radiata
TCAATTCACTCCAGAGGGTCGCCAGGATATTCTTGCTGCTGCGATTGGACGACCTGAGCACCCTGGACGTGTACGTGCTGCTGGTCCTGGAGTAGGAATTAAAGATTATTTTGGGAGCTCTTATCGTCAGCCTTCATATGCATACAACAAAAAACAAAGAGAAAGGATGACAGAAGAGATCACAAAAAAGGTTCGAGCGGACCTTATAGAGGAGATCGGAAACGAGGTTAGATCAGAGCTCAGGGCTGAATTCAGCGCCATGTTCCAGCAGTAGTTTGAGAGCTATGGCATGCGCCCGGTGCCATCTCCTGTACAGGAACAAGAACATGTTGTGCCTCCCACAGGTAAACTTAATAAACATTTATGTATAATTATTTCTATCTTTTTTATAATCTAACATTTACTCTGACAGGGAGAAGCGGGAAAGGAAGTTGTTCCGCACCAGCCGTTCCAGGGGATGACATGGACGATGGTAGTCCATGTCTGCTATACATTTTAGAGGATACCGAGACGGTCCTAGTAGCTCGTGGAACACTGTTTAGGTCAGCGACTGTTGTTCATGGTATGCAACTATTAGAGGATGAGGTGAAGGTCTTAGTGGATGAAATGATCATACCAGATGCCTCAGTTCCTCTGGCCACAGATGAGATTTTCACTGTGGAACAAGCATTCAAGTCCTTTATTGCTTGGCCTAAACATTTGGTTGGTTTAGTTTCTGACCCCCCGGTATGGAATTCTTTTTTACACTTCTCAATTTTAAAGTTTTCATGTTATTGATGTCAAAACTTATCTTATTTTTCCATGTAACAACAAACGCAAGCACAAGAGAAGATTCCTCTATCTGAGGATGATCCTCTTGCTTCATTGCATCTACTTGCTGACATCCTTGAAGATAAGGCTTTGGAGGTTGAGTATGATGCTAATGTATTTGGGACAGGCTCTGAGGTCCCAATATACCTTAATAGCCAAGATGTCAGTGAGCTTGCGTCGGGAACACAAGAGTTGAATATTTCAATTATTCAGCTATGGATGATGTAAGTGTGTGAGCAATTATTTATGTATAAAATTGATTTATATATCAAGTATCCTTATGTCAAAGTTAATTTTTGATTTCAGGTATATGTCTGGGGTCAGTGACAAGTTGGGGCGTTCTGATGATTATGGATTTATTGATCCCCAATCAATTCATGAATCAAATGATTTTGATCAGATCAACACAAATCTGATAAGAAGTTTTGNNNGNGGNAAGAAAATATACTTTTTGCCTTATATATCCGGGTAAGTGAACTTTGTTAACATAATAAAGTTCCATATGTGATTTTAATACACCACTGTAACAAAGGGCATTATCGACGGCCCGGGTCCTTTGGAAACAACCAAAAAGCCGTCGGTAATGGCTTTTACCGACGGATTTGCGACGGCCATTTGGTCGTCGCTAAACCGATTGTCGTTAACCATTACCGACGGCCTTTGGCCTTCGGTAATGAAAATGAAGTGAAACATGTATTTTCATGATGCAGCTCCATTCATCACTAAGCTCACCCCCTCTCTTTGTAGGAATGACTCTTTTACCCTTCTCCTTGATTTTGGGTTGTTCTTTATTTATTGGGCTTGGGCCCCGCGTATCAAAATAGACCGCGGTTGAGCAGAAACCGAGACATAAAGTGTGAACAAAATTTCAAAGTTACCATTAAAATTCAATTTTAATTTTTTTTTATGAGAATAGGCCGCGGTTATTATGGAAACCGAGGCCTATTCCCCTCTATTACCCCGGTGTTGTGTTGAACCGCGGTATTAACGTGTATTAGGTTAAAAAGTTTTACAGTCTGAAACCCAAAACTCCCTAAAGCTCTGCACTCCGCCGCGTTGAAATCCCTTTTCCTCGCGAATATCAGGTATGAAGCATCGCTGACAAAATCTCTGAAGCTCAAATTTACTTTGAAATCCCTCTTTTTCTGTTCACAGCCACAACTTCAACCTCTCTTCCGTTCCTTCTTGGAAATACAAATCCACGTCCAGTAAGAGTCCATTTTCTATTTCTTATTCTTCTTCCTCTCACACATACGACGTCGTCATAGTGGGGGCTGGCGTTATTGGCTTAACCATTGCTCGCCACTTTCTCCTTTCTTCCGACCCTTCTATCGCCATTGTCGATAAGGTTGTCCCTTGTTCCGGTGCCACTGGCGCAGGTATAACCCTCACCACCTAAAGTAATAATCCTTCTTTGCAAGTAAACCATGATTATCTTTTGTTTTCTCTTTCGGAAAACCCACACACATGTACTTCTTCTCCACTATTTTTCATGATATATCACGGATTTACTTATTTATCTACCCTGTTTGGGTCGGAGCGGCAAAGTTTTTAATTAAAGTGATTTATACTTTGATGTTTTTATTCTAAAAGTAATTAATAGGTACAAAGTGTTTCTGCATTTGGTTCTTGATTTAGTAATGCTTATGTGAACAGATGAGTGAAGAGGTGGAGCGTGCTTTGGCAAAGTTAGGTCCCGCAAGAATTAATGGAAGGTATAAGAAATTCACTACAAATTTTGGAAATTAATTTGAACATGTTGTAGTTTTCATCATATCCCTTGAATGTGAAAATAATAATTATCATTTCATTGTTCACTTTTTTAGTTTTGAGGCATTCATTTTAGCATATTTGGGTTTCTCATGATAAATTGGGTGCTTTTTATGTAATAATTTTCTTGGCTTTTGGGTGAAAAAGATATGCTCTCTGGAACTTATCTTGTGACAGATGACTGCATTCCATAATACTGGTGTTGGTATGTCATATGAAAGAACATGGTTGTGTATTTCAAAAGGTTTTTTTATTTTGGCTGTTGTTTTAAAAAATAAGGAAGATTGTTTTGTTTTTCTTTTGGTAGGATGAGTAATGAGTGGAAAAGAAAAGAAAATATGTCAGAGGATTAAGAATTCTCTTAAAGGAAACCAAATAAATATAGAATTATGAAAGTAAACTTATCTCTAGATATGATGTGGCAGGGAGTATGTAGCTAAAGATTCTAGTGTTAAACTGTAATAAAATACTCTTCACTTTATCTTCCTTAGTTTTTAGGACCCAATTCTAAGGTATGGGGATTGTCTTCCGCATTTGAAATATGAGAATCTATTGTATGTGTTAATTGTATGGTTATTAGGACCCAATTCTAAGGTATGAGTTTCCAAAAAATAAAACGAGAAAATTTAATGAACATATTTTACTGTATTTAAAGTAGATAAAATTTAATGAACATATTTTACTGTATTTAAAGTAGGAGGTCCACTCCATAAACTGGCGGTGGAGAAAGAGGAAGGAGTTAATCACATATTTTAGTTCTTGTTGAGATTCAAACACAAACCCAAACCCTCATCTTAATGGCTAGAAAATTTAAAAGGCTGTTTGATTTCTCTGAAAAAAAAAAAGAGATAAGCAAAAAAAATTATAAAAATAAAACAAAGATAACATTCTAGCTTGCTTTTCTTTTTATTTATAGAGAAATTTGCTGCAAATACATGAACTTTCGTTAAGATAAAAGGATGGAAATAAACTTTTTAGGAAAGTTTGGAAATCAATTTAATAATTACATTGCACCATTTTGGTACCATGAATGGTCACGTAGATTAGGATAAAATCTCAAGCATATAATCATCCTACACATGCTCTCCTGTGCAAACTAAATCTTTTTAAGATGTTTGAGGTACAAATGTTTGTCTCACACCTGCAGATGATGAAAAAGCTTTCCAGATAATTAATTTTTTTTCAATGTTAGTTTAAAATATAAAGGGTTTGTTTATTTCAACGTGTATAATCATAAGAATGATATGTGCATTGTGGTAAATTTAATACGTGTAGAATATTTTGCAGTTTTGATGTGACATTTAAAGTCATATTCTATTTTGTTATGGGGCAATGTGCTATTTGATGGTTGTACAGGATATTTCTCCTATTGAATCAGAAAAGTTTGGTGGTATATGTGGAAACTGAATTTTTTTTTTAAAAGAAGGGGTTTTGGTCGCGGTTCAAAAAAGAACCGTGGCAAAAGGTTAGACGAATTTGTTTTTTTTTTAAAAAAAAAAAAGGATTTAGGCCGCGATTTAAGAAAGAACCGCAATTATATCTCCAAGTTTTTATCGCGGTTGGAACCGCGGTCTAAAGTTCCAGACTTTTTATCTCGCCTGTATATGCCGCGGTTCTAAAACCGCGACGTATAGTCAAAAACAACCGCGGTTGTTTCCCTTCCCTGCACTAGTGACTTTTGGCCTTCGATAATTACCGAAACACATAGGCCCCAATTTCCTTCCAGTAGTTTAGATTATTAAATTTTCATGACATCAAGTCAAACTAACCACTGATATTTCTACTGGAGAAGCACAGTTAAAAACAAGATATCAAATGATATTGCATAATATATTTTGTAATGTTTTACATAAGATACTTCCTGCCACAACACTACAACTTCTTACATTTCAGTACATTTAAATTCTACTTCTAAATAAGAAAACAGCTCAAAAGGCATTACACTGCACATTTCGAAGTTTCTCATTCACCAACTTCTCCAAAGACAAAGCTAATTCCATTGCATCATTTCCATTGTTATAGGGAAAGTACAATAATATATGATTCTCTTCAAAAAGACCCAGCTGATTCGGACTCTGAAAAACCTTTGGCATTTTGGAAAGTAGTTGAAGACTTGTTAAATTCTTTCACATCTTTTTCCTGAACAAGTGTTTCATCCCTTCCTTCGAGCCAAATTGCAATATCTGCACCAAAAAACTCACTTATATAAAAATAGAAAGTAAAAGTGTTTCCAAATCCTTCAACATTTTAATTAATACCAAAACTTATAGCTGCAAACTTTTTTTATCGTTTATCATACATTTATTAATACCAAAATAATTATAAGAATATATAATACTTTATTAGTAGCAGAACCTGTTAAAGCTTATGAAAATTTAAGTTCATCAAATAAAAAGCCAAACAACTTTACTCCAAACACATAATTTTGGAATAAAAAATTAGTTATCAAATAAAAAATTATAATTAGTTAATCATTTTCAGTAGTGGAAAGAGACCTAATACAATTTTTAATAAAACCTTAAATTACAATTTTATATATATATATATATATATATATATATATATATATATATATATATATATATATATATATACGAGTTTTGTTTTTCTTATCTATCACAAAAATTTTTATTTCTATCCATCTAAAACTTTTGAACAGAGAGAAGTTAAACACATATATACCAAATCATGCCACGTTTTCCTTCTAACTCTATCTAAAATCCCACCCTTCTTTTCAAATTAAACACACCAAGCATAGCCAATTTACTGAACTTTGAGATGTCCATTTTGTTTTCAAGTGAAGAGGATTGGAACCATGAAGAGGGTGGGAAACTTTGTTTCAGATAAATACTAAGGGTGCAAGTGTAATTTATTTCAGATAAAAGAGACTACATAAACCCAAATATCCTAACAAGGCACTTTAGTAATTGATAGTAGTCAGACATGAAATGCAAATGCAAAATAGATGTGCCCATGCACACACGTTATTGTAAATTTCTCAACTAATTAAACATTAAAAAACAAGGAACAATAGTTACCTTGAACAATTTGACAAAGCAATTGCAATAACACTCAATAGCTTGCTTGCCTCTGGTGCATCAAGAACAACCCTGCTTACACTTTTAGGAGAAATCACCTAGTGTTGTGCAAGGCAATGAGTGTTTTCTTAGTGAAAGCATTAAATTTTCAACGAAAGACTAACATTAAAGGTATAATGTTCATGGTACCTCTAGATTGTATGGTGTCGGTCCCTTCCTAATTCTGCCAAAAATATCGTAATGGGAACGATGGCATGGGAATGCAACCTAGATGTGTGCACCCCCAATAACAATAAGCCACTCAGGGTTCTTTACTCTCAAAGTCCTGCTGAGGATCACCAGGAGGAAATCTCTCATGGTTATGTTCATCATATATAATCCTAGAAGAAGGGTTTTTAACAACCGCAATTGTTGCAGAAATTTCAGGAATAAGGTTGTTTTCTTTAGGGTGGAGCAGAGAATCAGTAGCATAACCTGCACAAGATAAAATTAAACCAATTAACCCATGAAAAAGTAAGCCTTAAACTAAATTTAGCTTAAAGGAGAAGCTTATTCAGTTTCCATCATATTACCTTTTCCTTTAAATGCTTCAAAAAAAAAATTTCATACAAAATCATAGAAGAATCCTAAAGTATAGTGATGATACAAATAGATACCACATGGCACACACAGAACAATCAGAACTTAATAATTATTTACATAGTTTCCTTTATATTTTTCAAGATAGCAATCAAACATTAGAAATTAGTAGTACCGTACATAGAAGAATAGAAATAGTCAGGTAGTAAAATCTAGGACTTCTAGTTTTGATGAATAAGGTCATCCGAAAGCAACTAAACTTCCATCATAGAAGCAGAATAAGTTACCTTTCATCAGAATGTGTTGACATTGCATAGACAGGGAACATATGACCTTGAAACATTTAGCTACAACGAGGTTGCATAAATTTCCTCAAAGCAGTGGAATATAGAAAACTCCAACCAAATGTCATCCAAGAATTCAAAAGAGAAAAAAAAAAAGTACCAAACAAAATCAAGATATCAAATAATAGAGCAAAAAAAAGTTCGAAATCCAAATTCACAATTTCAACAGGAAAACACGAGAACGAATCCCACACCATCTTCTAATAAAAAAAAATCCATGAAAAATCCAAAAACTATCATCCAAAGGGAATAAAGAACATTGCAATCCACAAAGGTGAACTGCCTCCGGATGTTGTAACCTACTTATGTAAATCAGTGACAAGTACATGGATCATATTTGAGCTTTACAGATGATCATAAGCATAAAAAAGAATCCAACCAAGGACAATAATCATAAGCAGAGGATCCCTAAGATTCAAATAACAGAAAGATCAAAACAAAAAAAAATACGAGCAAAACAAATCATTCAAAGCTTCGAATGAATCCATAAAGGGAGACAGATGAGAAGGGAACCCAAACGACAGAGTGGTTGGCCTCTTCCTCCCTTCCCTCAACCTCTGTGGTCCAATTGATTCTCTCTCCCAACTAGTGTACCTCCGCTTCCTCGACCTCCACGAAAACCGCTTAAACGATACCTTTTACCCCCTTCTAAACTGCACCGTCCTCGAACTCCTCTATCTCTCCCACAATGACTTCTCTAGCGAGATTCCGCAAAAGATATCCTCCCTCTGCCTCCTTCTTCGCCTTGACATCTCCGACAACAACATCCACGACCCAATCCCAAACCAAGTCACCAAACCAACAACAGTTCATTGCAACGCCCTCGACACTCCAACCAACACCCCTATTGTAACACTCACAAGGGAATGGAAGAGCGCCACCCAGCAACGAACCTTCGTCATCGTCCACACCACCAAACTCGCGCCGTCAAGTCACAGCGTCGAACCACCTGACTGTCACCAAAGTCACAACCCTAAGTCAAGAGTGAATTCGATGAATAAGGGACATAGTTTTACTTTTGGGAAATTTGGGGAATTTGAGCAACAAATACTAAAATTTTGAAGTTAAAACATCGCAGGCATTACCGTAGGCGAAAAGTCCTTCGGTATGAAAATTCACCAGTACATTTCCGAAGGCACGAAGGTCGTCGGTAAAAAACCTTCGCTAATAAGTGCTTTTATTGTAGTGATATATAATAGTTAAGTTATTATGAATTTCAGGCGTCATTGGCAGCTTCTTGTTATGTCTATGCAAGAGAACTATGCTTTGTGGTCCTGCTCATTGCACATGCCTCCTCCCACACATCTCAGAAAAGCAATTGATTGGTAAGAAACTCAATGTTTGGACTTTCTTTGTTATATAAATGACTGCTGAAACCTTTTTTTATATATAGTTCTATTCCAACAAGTATGATGATGGTTGGCAGATCAATTGTTAACAGTAGAAAGATTGCTTGGATTTCTCTCAAGGTTTGACACATATGCTAAAGCCATATTTTCTTATAGTTGTTTTATTTTAATGTTATTCACTAACTATTTACAACTGTGATGATATATTGTAGTGTAACAGACAAAATGGGTCATATGAGTGCGGATACTATGTAATGTATTGGATGACCAATATTGTTCGTTCTCACATCACAAGAGGCTGGGAAATGATAATATTTAACTTTAACAAATTTTGATTCTTTCCCAAATTTACAATTCATATACACTAATTAATATGAATTGTCTTGTGCAGAGGTTCAAGATTACTACACCAGTTCCTGAGAAGCCACTATTATTCATGAGGAACGCTGCTGCAAAGTATTTAGTTAGATTATACAATAGATCTTAGTTATTAGATTTAAACATTGCATTTCATTAGATGGGGTTTTATTAGACTTTGTATTTATTTGATGTTAAAATACATTTCAACATGTGTTTGTTCTGTTGAAAATGATTCTGTATACATGTTTTGATATGCAGGTCTGTTTTTGTGGTAATGGATATCACAAAAACAGACCTACAATTTTAAAAAACTACAGGGGAATATGCCGCAGTTGTTACTAGAACCGCGACATATAGTGTTCGTATTTTTATTATTTTTTTTAAAAAACAGACCTTTGGCCGCGGTTCGTGCAAGAACAGCGGCATATTCTTGGGTCTTTTACCATGGTTCTAACCGTGGCATATACTGAAACAATTTTTTTTTTTAAATAAAAGGGGTTTAGGCAGCGGTTCCTTGTACAACCGCGGTATATTTCTCAATCTTTTTACCGCTGTTATAACCACGGCCTAAAGTCCCAGACTTTTTACCGCGACATATCGCGATATATAATGAAAAATAACCGCTGTAAAAGTCCCTCACTACACTAGTAAGCATCATTATATTAAGTAAAATTTCAACTAAAAAAAGATATAAAAGATAAAATAAAAATAATGGTAATCAGATTTGAATTGGTTTTGTTTACAAAAAATTTACAAACACACTATCATTCTATTGAGTTACTTTTTTTTACTTCTTATCTAAAAAATACACATTACATAAACAATAAGAAAACATGATCAGGAATAAATTATTTAATTAATTGAAATCAATGAACAACTATAAAGAGGAATAACACATACAATTATATGTTTATAAATTGTTATGTCATGAAAGACATAATATGACATAAACAAAAATATCTACGAAGGGTACAAAATGTTGTTGTTTCTTACCTCTTGCCCACTTCTTATCTAAGTCATACACATTATATAAACAATAAGAAAACATACTCACGAATAGATTATTTCATTNATTGAAATCCTAAACTTAAACTTCATACAAACAACTAAGAGGACAAAAGACACCATAATCAACAACTATAATATGGAATAACACATCCATTACATGTTTATAAATTCTTATGTCATGAAAGAAATAATATGATATAACAAAAATGTTCTTTTATCTAAAAAGATTCAACTCTTAACTTTTAGTGAAAATTAGAAATAATTTTTTCATTTAATTTGGATCTACTTTAGTTTCTAATCTTTAAAAATACGTCATTTTAACTAAATTTTGTTAAATTTATTTAATGTTTCAAATGCGTTTTATAAAATAATTTCAATACTATCATGAAATATTAAATAAATCTAACAAATTTTGATTAAAATAGTTAAATTTACACAATTTTAAAGACGAAAAACTAAATTAGTTTAAAATTTTAAACAAAACTAATTCCAATTTTCCTGTTTCTAGCGGCGGCATCTTCAGCCGACACTATATATACCAGTAAAGATTTGATATTATTGGTTTTGCAAAATTTTAAAAGCTTAATCATGGACTTAGCTTTTTCAGGTAGTTTAGGAAAATTTATTTAATTTTATGTTGATAATATAATTTTATATCTATTTTCATGTTTTAAGAAATTGATTTACTGGTATTATTTAATAAAAAATTTTAAATGATGAGAAAACTTTTATAACCACATAATTAAAACAGTGGAACCCTCATATTCCTCTATATAAAGTTAACATACAACCCTAAAACTCATGCTTTCTTTGCTGCCGCCAAAAGCTCCAGATGTCTTTCCTTTTGCGGAAACTTTTCAATAGGTAAATTTTCATAAGTTTTCATATTTTATAACGACATGCAACTTCAATTTCTTAGGCTATTTTTATTTCTTTCAAAATAATTAAAAGAATGACATTCAGTTAAATTTATAAACATATGAAACCTTAATTTTTTAATTGAAAAACTTGTATATTTTGTATAGTTGATTTTATAAATTGTTGCAGAAAAATCTTATTCACAAATTAGATTTTCTATTATTAGATCTTCTAACCATATAATTTTGCAAACAGGTAAGAAGAGATCCAACAAATGCATGCATCCAAAATCAATGGGTGGTGCTGTTAATGAAATAAACTATTCCATCTTTCACAACAAAAACATTAGCATATAAAAACTACTACAACAGATAAATGGGTAGAGATCTACCTATATTTTAGAACATGCAATACAGTCACATAAATAATGAATTAAATTAGTTAAATGAAATTGGAAACAAAAATCTAATGTTGGTGATATGGTATCTAATTATCAATAAATTCTACTAATAATAATTAAGTAATATGGTATAATATTAAAGACAAATTTTGTTATTTGAGAAATTTGATATAAGAAAATGAGTATTGTATCCCTAAACTGTAGGTAAAGTCAGCTATTGTTATATGATCTTTCCAAAACAGGCAACCTACTTGTTTTTTTGTTTTTTTCATGTGAATTTTCATCCATGAAAATATATAGAAAACCCCTTGTGGGGCATCTTTTTTTCTTTTCTTTTTTTATTTTTTTTCAATAATAGTATATTTGAAAGATAATATATATTTGTATAAATGAGTTTATTTTCGTAGATGTAAATTTTATAATTGTATATAGTATATTTGTCTATTATTAAAAGGAATAATTAAATAATGAAACTATTACCTAAGAATTTAATAAAAAGGGTACTGTCATTGTTAATAATAAATAATGAAAATAATGAATGTGGTTTGATATCATGTAGCAAACAAAAGCATTATGGTTATAATACAATCTGCATTAGGATATATAAAACAAAAGCAAAAATCAAATAAGAAGCCTTTATCAAATTCATATTTTTTGTTGTGAAACTTGAACGATGAGAAATATCATTTCCATTTTATAGGTTTGTCAATGTTTTGTCAATGTTGAGAGGGGAGCAATAACCAGATGTCGAGAAACCTTCTTTGGTTTTTTCTTCAAAAAGAGATCTAAAAACGCAATGCTCATTACATATATATAGAAAATTTCATCCCTTAAAATTTATAGAAAATTCTGAAAGCCCATTACATAACGATTACTTTCAATTCTTAAAACCCAGAAACAATTAAATTATGTTAAATATTGGGTGATAATTGTAGCTAAGAATTACTTCAATCTAAAAAAAATTCACATATTTGCACACTATCAATTTTAAGAAATTTTATTGTTTTACAAATAAATGTTAACACCTGCACACTATTAATATTTACCATGTTCTCTCAATTTAATAAATATATAAAATTTATAAGTAAAAGATTAATATTTACCATCTTTCTCTCAATTTAATAAATTTATAAAATACCTGAAACCCTTAATTTATATTTGTGAGTATGAAAAACTACCTTTGAAATACATGGTTCTAGGTAATGTACATTTTTTATACTAACATAAATTTTAAAGTATTTTGTATTTAATATTTTATAAATTTTTTAAAATAACATATATAATAATAAATTTTTCCAATGATAGTGGACCATGATATTTGCATATATAAGTTAATTTAATTGACAAAAAGTTTCAGAGTCTCTTGAGCACCTTCTTCCTTCTTTCTTTCACTCTTATTTGCTTTCCATTGAGACTGTAAAACTAAATTGTTTTTCTCAGTGATTAAACTTTGTTCACACTCTCACACACAATCTTATAGTTTTTGCGTGAAAAACTTTTTTTAAATATATGGATCTATTTTTTGTATTTCTATGTTCTCAATTTCTATTCTATTTCCTATTATAAGGGGATACAATAATGTATAAATATTTTTTTTAAGTATTTTTTTTCACATTCTTTCATTCACCATGAACAGTTGTGCACATAAATATTCTACAAATTCTTGATAATGGAGAATGAAAAGAATGGCAAAGTGTATGGAAGGTGGCTGAGGAATCCCTTGGATTCTTCAGCCTGACTTTCAAGGAATTAATTCTAGAGTATCAACAGGAAATTAATTCATTATCTCAAAAGTGCTTACAAAAGGTGTAGGCATGCCTTTATATAGAACTACAAGTCCCACATGCCTTACACATATTACAAATGCATAAGAAAAATACTAAACTAAGGAAATTGGGCTTGAGCTCAAGTCATCATCCCATCCCCCTTGGAAAGGATTTGTCCTCAAATCTTGATGATTATCCCGAGGACTTATTTTTGGTTGACTCCCTACAAACTCCTCCAAGGTTAAAGGTAAATCTGCAATAAGCATCAAACATATCACTATTCCTATCGTTCTTTTTAATAAGCATATATTCTTTCTTATTTATTTCAAGATAAGTAAAGAATTAGTATATATCATTTTGTTCAAAGTAATAAATTTATAAAAGACATAAAAAAACTTAATTTATTTTCATGTACAGACCTGATTTTGTACATTATGGAAAATTTAAAATATTTTGTATATTATAGCTTCTTAAATCTTCTTTTGATTTAATAATTCTTATGTTTATTCTGAACCCTTTCCTTCAAGGTATACATACTTAACCTCGTTAACCAAACACTTTATTTATTTATTTAATAAATAAAGTAAAATAAATAGAAATATTATCAGAGTATGTAATATGGTTAACCTACCTTTATTTGCAAGTGAGGGTTTGGGTGCATTGCATTCTCCCTTCACACACACACACATTATGCATATCATGAGTGGGGCCCTATACCTGGGTCTGATTACAACTTAGAAATAGAGGGGTTGTGTAGCGGTGCCATTTTGGATATTCTTCCTGTTTGACTATCGTAAGAACCCCAGCTAGAGTTTGTTCCCTTCATTTGTCTCTCCGCATCTAGTTGATTACTCGACTGTTGTGGAGATGCTGTGGAGAGGGTCATAGCTCTCGTGACCATTAACCTCTAGGTTCAGGGAGCCATCCTTGTGAGATTGCATATATTTGACCTTGAATCTGATGTTGAACCTTCTCTAGGGCACAATGGGAGAGGTGTGCGGTCTTATAACCGTCATTTTTGCTTAATAAAATCAAGCACCTTATACATATCACTACATTCTTTTTTTCTTTCTTCCTTTGGTGGTCATTGTTTTTATGGTCTTGTCATTTTTGTGGATTCTAGTCAAGAAATTATAAAGTTGTGATTACCTTATGGTAAAAATGGAAGTTAACATGGGATTTTGAGTCAAAGGGGCATTCGAATTTAGACTTTTTGAAGAAAAGCACACGAATTGAAGTCAAGGGGGGCAATATCGGTCACTTAAGGGATCTGGTGAAAAAAATATAACCCTGAAGGATGCATTCAAGAGAAGGTATAAGAATTTTGTGAGCCTATTAGAATTGAAGAATTTGAGCAAATCTTAGATGCACTTCTTGAGGGNAAAACTCCGTATAATTACCTTGGCCAATATACCCCTGTCTTGCAGCCTACGAGAATCGCGAAGGTGCACCCTATGAAGTTGGAGAGTGAGTTCATATTCAAGGGTAAAGTGAGCGATCTTCCTTAGGGATACCTAGAGTGATACTTCCATCGAAAAGTGGGAAACATTCATGAAANTACTAGCTCTTATCCACTTTGGTGTCATTCTCTTTCCTAATACCAGGGAGTTGGTCGACTGCGCCACCATGAATGCATTTGTGGGATACAAAGTTCGCTCAGAGAAACAAATCAATATTGTCCTAGTTGAAACCTATGGGACCCTCAGTCAATGTTGTGANTCAAAGACGAGGAAGAGATTATGTTGTTTACTGGTATCGTATGTACGATTCATCTCTCGCATGAGTACGGGGGCTTTGAACGCTACATGTCCTGTGAAGGTTTTAGTTTTGCTATCGGCCCTCTGCTTGGCAATGGTCAAATCCAGGTTTTAGTTTTGCTATCGGCCCTCTACTTGGCAATTGTCAAGTTTGAGTTTTTGTTCTATGAGTTTGGCCCTCTGCTAGACAATGGTTGGACGCTCCTTGTTACTTCATGGCACTTTTCATTGACTTTTTGTTATCATATCTACTTCATTTGGTTTTTATTTTTCTTTTTTCTGTTTTGCAACCCAGATGAAATTAGTGTTTCTATCTTTACTTAGCTTTTACTTAGATAATATGAAAATATCAAATTTTCATATTATCCAGTAATAACTAAGTAAAGAGGGGCAGCTGTCAACACCCAATTTCGTTCGGGTGACTAAATAATAGGATTAGTTTTTATTTTTGTCTTATTTTATTTTATTTTATTTTTTGTTTAGTATTTGATTTGGTTTTTTTTTATTATTGGGTTTAATTTCATTTTTCTATATTCTTAGTTAAAAAAAAGGAAAAAGGAAAAAAGAAAAGAAAAAAAAGAAAAAAAAAAGAAGGAAAGAAGAAGAGATAAAAAGAGATAAAAAGAAAAAAGAAGTTTGTTGACAGAGGGGGAATCTTCCAAAAACACACGAACATTCCACGCTCCCATGACCCGAAACCACCCTTGCTTCCTCACCATTTCTCACCCTTCATTCCATCACTGACCATGGCCTAATCCTTCTCCACGTACCTCTAATAGAATTGATCCTCCATCAGAAAACCATTTTCTCTCTCACAACATAACAAATTTTGTTCCTTACACACACTCTCTTGGTCATCACCCTCGAGGATTCAATCACTCACAGCCTCTTCCATCACACAGAGAACAAAAAATAAAATCTATCAATTCCACACTTCATCACCCATCACACACACCCCGCGCCTGATAGCTCCTACCCATACCATTCCACCATATTGATCATCCATCATTCATCTCCCATTCTGCCCTCAATTCCTATACTAACTCACCTCTATTCACTCACCTCTATTTTTTTTTTCATCTCCGATCCTCCTATCCTTCATTTTTCTCATCCAAATCCATCACAAACCCTTATCATAAGCACCTCGTCTGCATATTCTCAAACCAAAACAGAGAGACAACTAGATCAACTTCCTAACCTTCACTACGCTTCCCATCATCATATACCAATTCATCCAAATTCTCGAGGCACCGAATCCTCTCTTTCAATCCACCATACATACAATAAAATACATACATCAATCCAACAGAGAAGAGGCCTCAAAGTTGGCAATCTTCATCGTCAATATCTAATAGAGATGAGAGAACCCACTCCATTTGTTAGCCCGATGATAGCCATGAGTGGCAACTAAGAGTGCCAACAGAGGTGGTTGCAGAATCACGGGTGGTGTTTTTTGCGCCTCAAGTTGGGGGGAAAACCGATCCCACAAGGAGGAAGAAGGGGCGTAGTGCCATCGATTCTAGTCAACACTCGCGGCTAGCTTGACGGTGGCAGCGACATGTTGGTGGTGACAAGAGCCCGACGCCGCCGGTGTCGACCCTAGCTTGGCGGAGCGTGAGTGATTGGAAATCTCGAGAAATCACGACAGTAAAGGACGTTGGTGTGGGATTGCTCTGTTCGAAGCGAAGCGGGGCATAGAACGAGACCCCGATAGTGACTGGCGTCGTTGGCGGCGGTCTTGGTAACAAATGGCATCATGACCTAAGGCGGGGAGGTTCTTCTTGCGTGAAGACAGGAAGTCTGATGCTCTAGTAGAGAGCTAGGTAGTGGCGGCGGCACGATGGGGACGAAGGGAGCTCGACGGGGATGAGGGCCTCGACCTGTTGGCTCTGGCAACAAGTATCGTTGTTGACGACGACGTGGACGGTACGGTGGTGGCCGGTTGAGTGAAGGTGTCTCTAGTTTCTTTCGTTTAGAGGAGAAGATGACCTTTTCATTTTCTCGCATAAAAATACCAGGAATATAAAAAATTCACATTTTCAGACAACAAACAATTTTCATCTAGAACTACGTAACCCTGATTTCTCATTTTGAGAATACGTAGGAGCAAGGTCAATTCTTATCGGGCCCAAAAAACTAAAAAATATTTTTTGTTTCTTTAGATTGTCGTTTTTGGGGATAGTTAAACATTTTCTAAACCACATCACATTCGCGTATTTAATTAAAGGTAGTGTCTTCGGGCAGGCGTTGTAGGGTGCTAATACCTTCCCTACAAGTAACCAACTCCCGAACCCAATCTTTGGTTTTCGTGGACCGTGTCTTATCCTTTTATGGTTTTTCCGTAGTTTTCTAGAATAAATTATGGCGGCAACTCCAAAACTTTTTCAAACGTTTTTCTTTTTGGATCGTCGTCCCGTCGCAATTCTGGTTGCGACAATATAGTATAAGACTCTATCTTTTTGTGCACAACTGTTCAACACGGTGAATGAAAGAATATGAAAATGTTTACTTACTAAAAAAATGATTGTACATTTTTGCATCCCTCATAATAGGAAATAAAATAGAAATTCAGAACATGGATATACATAAAATAGATCCATATTTTTAGAAAAAGTTTTTCACACAGAAACTGATATAACATTTTGTACAAGAATGTGAAGAATATTTACAGTTTCGATGCAATGCAATGCAAAGCAAATAAGAGTGAAAGAAAGAAGAAAGGAGGCGTTGAAGAGACTGTCAAACTTTTAACCAATTAGATTAATTTATATATACAAATATCATGGCCCATTATCATTAGGAAAAACTTGTCATTATAATTTATATATGTTATTTTAAAAAATTTATAAAAAATTAAATACAAAATACTTTAAAATTTATTTTATTCTAAAAAAATGTACATAACCTAGATCTATGTAAGATAGTTTTCATCTTGCATGTGTTGAAAGATGAGTACTGTGATACCTTATAACTGTAGGCAATAGGATAACGTTGAAAAAGATTTTATTGGTTTTAGGTTACATTTTTTATTTTATTGTTAATAATAGGTTATAGTAATATTTAACAACTGTAAATAATATGAATTTAAAGAAAATTATCTTATATTGTAATGTGATAGGTGTATTGGAAATTGTCCCTTTGTTATTTCGAAAGAATTCTTGAAAACTTAGGTTAGGTGTTTGATGGCTTCATGTTTTCTTGAAGGATGTGACAAATATTTCACTTTTAATAGGTGATACGCGGGGCCCAAGCCCATCAAAGAATCAAAGATCAATTACTAGAAGAATAAAGGTTACTGAGTGCACCCCCTTGTGCTAAATACACCATGGCAAATTTTCTTCACATTTAGCACATGTATTTAGTGCATTTCCGTGTAGCTTCTAGATTCAACAACTTTCAGCACATTTTTTTGCACATGCTACCACGTGTAAGATGATTCATGAATGATGGTAGCATGGAGCACCGTCTAGATCTAAGGAGATAGGCTATAAATCTCATCTTCCATCTTCATGTAACACACTTTGAATGATATTGGTATTGAACCCCTGATGAGAATACTCCAGGTCTTCAATCTTCTTCAGAGTCACGGCCAGAGAGAGCTTCTTAGCCTCCTTTAGCCACCTTCCCTAGATAGGCTTCCTTTCTAGGCTTCAAACTACACCAAATCACATCAGCCATATGCCACACATTTCATCGAGCACCTAGCGTGCATTCGCTCATTCCGCTGCTTCCTCCATGTCCAATCTTCTGTGCAACTCCAACGAGCAAGGATCAATCTCCAGTCATCCATGGAGGACAGTATCAATAGGCGTATTTGATACATGAGCTTGGAAAACAGACTTCCAATCAATTGTGGCAGTGCTACTGTCATTCAATTCTGTCATGAGTTCTTTTTATAAATTTCCAATGAATTTTGTGTATACTGGTGCTAGTCGTGTTCCAAATCAGTACAGGTTACTGTTGCATCAAGGATAGCACATCAAATAAGTGCAGTTGCACAGCTTGAGTGCTTAAACCATAGTCACAATTGTAAATCTGCACTGTTGTCAGCTTATCACCGTGCTAAACTTGGCTTTGAATTACCATTTCAAGTTTGCTTTCACCTAGCTGATATTTTCCAGCTTGGATCAGTGTTAATACGTATTTTTGAGTTGTTTGTATTCTTGTTTAGCCTTTTGATTCAATAAAACTCAGTTTGGGGTGTGAGGTTGCCTAATTTTCCTGCATAAGGGACTGTGAGATGGTCATATTTTGATGGATGCTGTTTCAGTTCCAATTCTAAGCTTAAACAACTTTATTTTCATAAAATAAAGTTTCTGGAATTGGTTATTTGACCTTAAAGCCACTTGTGTGGATTTTCACATCTCAAAACCCCATTCTAAGTTCAATTTTCTGGTGCAAATTGGCTACTGTCAACTCTATTTTTAACTCCAAAAGTGCAAGAAAAAAAATCAGTTTGGATTGTAGTAAAAGCCAGAATCTGTAAGAGACAAGGTGTAACAAGTTGAAATGAATATAAGAGGCAAATAGATCCTGTGCAATCCAGTTTTGCAACTTAAAAATCAGAGAATCCAAATATGTTAGAAATCTGAAAGTCATTCAGGACTTTCATCAAACAATTTTGAAAGTTGGAGTTAAAACTTGATTTTCTTGATTCTAAGCCAATTTGCTTAATTTTTCTTGCTTTCTTAATCTTTTCTAGAGCCACTGGTAGGATCAAATTTGCGTGCNAGCCATTTTCTTCATCAGCTTTATTTGATTGATTGTCTTATTGGCTTGATAGTTTTGTCTTTCAATATAAATTCTGATCAGCTTTTNAGAAATCAGTTTGATGCACTGTTTGAGTGGTAGTTGTGGCTGTTATTAACAGTTTGGTGCAGTTTAGAAGGCTTGCAAGGAAACTAGAAAAGGGTAGAGTCTTAGGTGGTGGACGCTGAACCTCTAACTGGACGTGAAGCTGCCAGACCCGTGGAGTGCACCCTGAATTATTTTTTCAGCAAACACAATTCTGTTTTGAGAGCTTTACGTGAGAACTAAATCACAACCTACACCACTGCAGCTGAGAGCTTTGTGACTGTCTTCATTACCGTGTTCTTTATTCCAAAGAATCCAAAGCTGCTTACCCTTTCTTTTACTGTCCTTTTGTTCAGCTAATCAACTACTGCAACCACTGCATTCTCTTCAGAATTCAACATTTATTAATCTGATTTTTGTCAAATAAACTTGTTGAATTACACTTGTTGAGCTGATCCAAATCAGAATTCCTCACATCATATCTGTTACACTGTTTTGTTCAATTTTGAAATTCTGATTTTGATTAGTCTTGATTACTTTCCAAATTCCAATTGCTAGTGCTTGTATATTGGTTGTTTTGGCATGTTGCAGCTAGGCAGAATTAATCTGGAAATTATTTGATAATTAGCTGCAGTAGAGTCATCAAGCTTCTTGTGATAAACTGTGTGCACCAGATTTGTGAACTGGTTTGAAAGCTAGAACAACAGCTTGAGAACAGATTGGAACCTTTTTCCCACGTCATTTGTTCAAAGCCGAGAGCAAACAATTTTGGGCAATCATTGGAGAATAACTAGGATCTTTTCACTACATCAATTTTCCAAAGCCGAGAAAAGGGAGGAATCTATTACAGAATGCACATGAGCTAAAAGACCTAAGGATACCATAATTAGAGTGCATTTCTGCAGCAGGATTTTGAGCACACCGTAACAGCAGCCTGTGTAGTAATAGTTTTGGTTCATTTTTGGATTTGTAATAGGTTTGCTTTGATTTCTTCTTTGTAAACGGCCATTCAAAGTCCAAGTGGTGTGGGAAGAGTCCTTGGTGCTCTTTCTTTCAACTCTTGGCAAAACTTTTTCTTACTTATGTTTGAATTTTTTTTTGTGTTTCTCGTTTAGGTGATCTATTTAGAAGTCCGCAATTAGAAGTCTAGGTGTTTGTTTTTAATCTTTGTTTGTTTGTGTCCACTTTTAAATTGAATAGTGACTTCTCTTTTGAAAATTATTCAAGTAAGTAACTTTTAGACATTCTGACTAGGCAAGACTTGGTACTTAAGTAGCCATTGGCTCACCTCTCTTACCTGGGAATAGTCTTTTGGTGAAAGCTTAAACCTTTTCAAATTAGGAACTCACTTTTGAAATTTAAAGATGTTTTCTCATCATTTAGAGAGTCATTTTGAAAATCTCATTTTTTTGAAACAAAAAGAACTCAAAGAGCTCAATATATAGAAAACCCCTTCTGGGGCATCTTTTTTTCTTTTCTTTTTTTATTTTTTTTCAATAATAGTATATTTGAAAGATAATATATATTTGTATAAATGAGTTTATTTTCGTAGATGTAAATTTTATAATTGTATATAGTATATTTGTCTATTATTAAAAGGAATAATTAAATAATGAAACTATTACCTAAGAATTTAATAAAAAGGGTACTGTCATTGTTAATAATAAATAATGAAAATAATGAATGTGGTTTGATATCATGTAGCAAACAAAAGCATTATGGTTATAATACAATCTGCATTAGGATATATAAAACAAAAGCAAAAATCAAATAAGAAGCCTTTATCAAATTCATATTTTTTGTTGTGAAACTTGAACGATGAGAAATATCATTTCCATTTTATAGGTTTGTCAATGTTGAGAGGGGAGCAATAACCAGATGTGGAGAAACCTTTTTTCTTTTTTCTTGAAAAAGAGATCTAAAAACGCAATGCTCAATACATATATAGAAAATTTCATCCCTTAAAATTTATAGAAAATTCTGAAAGCCCATTAGATAAGTTCATGATGATTACTTTCAATTCTGAAAAACCAGAAACAATTAAATTAAGTTAAATATTGAGTGATAATTGTAGTCAAGAATTACTTCAATCTGAAAAAAAAATCACATATTTGAGGAATTAAGCCCTCTCCATTTTTTTTTTGTCCCAATTGCATCCTAATATTTGTAAATTTGAGGCAATTAAGCCCTCTCAATTGGTCTACAACGTTAGTGGCCAGTTAACGAGAAGGGCTTAATTGCCTCAAATTTACAAATATTAGGATGCAATTGGGACAAAAAAAACATGAGGACCTAATTGAGAATGGAGAACAAATATGAGGACTAAAACATATATTTAACCAATTTCTTTCAAATTAACTTAATGGATCGAAATTAATATTTTACGCAACACATAAACGATGTGACATATGTTGTCTTGGATTATTAGTCCAAGACAAACAATACAAAAGATTAACACCTGCACACTATCAATTTTAAGTAATTTTATGGTATAAATAAATGTTAAATTGATGGTCAAATTCAACTGAATTTCTGACTAAAAACAATTGTGACACTATTTTTATAAAATTTATAAAATATTTACCATCGTTCTCTCAATTTAATAAATATATAAAATTTATAGGTAAAAGATTAATATTTACCATCTTTCTCTCAAGGTAATAAATTTATAAAATACCTGAAACTTTTAATTTATATTTATATGAGTATGAAAAACTACCTTTGAAATACATGGTTCTAATGTACATTATTTAGACTAACATAAATTTTAAAGTATTTTGTATTTAATATTTTATAAATTTTTTAAAATAACATATATAATTATTAATATTTCCAATGATAATGGACAATGATATTTGCATATATAAGTTAATTTAATTGACAAAAACTTTCAGAGTCTCTTCAGCACCTTCTTCCTTCTTTCTTTCACTCTTATTTACTTTGCATTGAGACTCCAAAACTAAAATGTTTTTCTCAGTAATTAAGCTTTGTTCACACTCTCATACACAATCTTATAGTTTTTGTGTGAAAAACTTTTTTTAAATATATGGATCTATTTTTTGTACTTCTATTTTCTCAATTTCTATTCTATTTTGGGCTGCAATAATGTATAAATATTCTTTTTTGAGTAAGTAAACTTTTTCACATTCTTTCATTCACCATGTTGAACAGTTGTGCACATAAATATTCTACAAATTCTTTGTTTAATAGTGTCCATTCCTATGTCCTTTTTAATAAGCAACTATTCTTTCTTATTTATTTTAAAAAATTAGTATATATCATTTTGTTCAAGGTAATAAATTTATAAAAAACATATAAAAACGTAATTTATATTCATGTACAAACACATTATGGAAAATTTAAATTATTTTATATATTATTGCTTCTTAAATCTTCTTTATAATTCTTATGTTTATTCTNAACCCTTTCCTTCAAGGTATATATACTTAACCACATTAACCAAACACTTTATTTATTTATTTAATAAATAAAGTAAAATAAATAATTTATCTCAGAAATTTATTTTTATGAGTTATTAGACATTGTAAGAAGGGTACATATTATTCTATGCAACATGAAAATTGTGGTAGGAAGATCTCTCATATTCTCATGTGATATTTCCAGTTATTCTATCTTATAAACTTATTATGCATACATATTACACAAGCACCATATTTGAAGAGATGATAATAGGTATTATTAGCATTTTATTTATCAAAGTTATTTTTTAACATTGACTTTTGGAATTTATTATTGTGAATTTATTAAATTGCTGTTTAATAAGTATATTAAGTTAAATGTATTTGTAGGTTAATTTTGATAGTACACTTAATTTTCATTTTATGTAGTACTATCAAAACGGGCCATATGACCCGACCTGGCCCGGTCCACCATAGGTTGGTCACTTAATAAGTCCACCCAATCCGGCTCATTTATTAGCGATTCAGAAAAATTCGAACCTGGTTCGACCCACCATGAGTTGGCTCACTAGTTCACTTAATTATAATTTTTTAAAATAAAAAAAATTACAAACTTTTTGTAATTTAAATCTAAATAAATGTCACTCCCAAAACGATATTAAGTTCAAGACAGTTCAAAATAATAATAAAAAAAGTAAAATACAATCCACTATAATAAGCCAGATGGTATTTTATAGGATTTTATAAGATAATAAATTAATAAAAATAAAATTAGGTGGGTTGGTGAGCCAACTCGACGCACCAATAGTTCAACTCGAATTAGTCGGGTTTAAATGAGCCAAGTTGAAAATTGGTCTACAAAAGAAAATGCATTTTTTTTCAATCCAACCTGGCCGGAATTCGTGGTGTCGGTTGGCTTGCGGGTTGCATCCCATTTTGACAGTTCTAATTTTATGTTTTGTTCTTCTTGGAATCTATTAATTATGGTCGAATGCATTGGTTGGTGATATTTGATAACTATTTAAATTTATTTAATAGTGTCTTGATATTAATTTATGTAATGTATGGATAGAAATATCCTTAATGGTTATATCTAGGTTTAATGTTTCGGTAGGTCCCTATTTTCGTTCAGAATATCAAATAGGTCTCGTTCTTGATCGGTGTCTCAATTGGGTCCTTGTTTTGTGAAATTGAAGCAATTAGAGGCTTGCCGTCAAAATGGAAAAACGACCGTTTATGTTTGGGTTTCGTGGGTGAATTGTTTTTTTGTATTAAAAACTAGTTTGAATTGTTTTTTTGTATTAAAAAATTGGATGGATAGAGGTGAAATCAGATTTAGGTAAGGACAAACTGAGCAAAATAAAAAAATTTAAGTGCAGCCATGCAATTGAGAAATCCAAATAAGATTTGGGAAAAAAATTGGGGCTCCGTATTATTAGGGTTCATGTGAGAGAAAAAAAGCATTCTTTCTTCGATTGGAAGCGCAAAGGTTCGTGGGTGAAGAACATCGGGTTGGAAGCGTGAGGGTTCGTGGATGCATCTTTAAATTTTTATCAATAAATAGCTAAGTCAATAAATATCACCACTGAAAAAGTTTTCATTGTTGACATCAACAAACTTGATATGTGGATCGTGTAGCTTCAACTTAATTTCAACATAATAAGGTGCATTAGAATGATTAATAGAATGATGTAATCCTCACAATCTCATCTTGTGAGTAAAAATATACACTTACACTAGTGCAAAAACGCTGTTTAACGTCACCCAATAGACATCGGTTTGTTGGTAACCGGACATATATGAGTGGACAGTGGCATTATCGTAAATAGCTTGCTAACCTAGATGCCAGTTTTAGGCAAAGGCGACGTCTATTACACTGTAGACGTCGACATTGACGCAAACCGGCGTCTAATGGTCTGAGGTTGGTGAGAGGACAATCCATTGACGTCAGTGTTCACGGGGGGCCGACGTCTATGGGGCTGCAATTAATGCACTTCACCTAATTCCTAGGCGCTTAGATGTCACGTAGCCAAACAGCGACGTCTACGACCTGAATGGAAGGCGGGAAGACAAAAAATCTTCAATTTAGACGTCGGGGTTCAGAGGAAGCGACATCTATGTGCCTATAATTAATTAGGTTCACCAAACTCGAGGGCCATAGACGTCTATGTTTTATTTTTATATGTTCATGTCACTACAAAGAAAGTAATAATGAAATTCTTACATCTTAATTGCAAGAGCAAAATCATCTACTGATAGTCTTGTTCCAATAGACAATATTGTTTCAAGTCCCACATCGACTAGAGATAAGGCCAATTTATAATATATAAGTGGGGTGCAGACCTCACCTTACAAGCCGATTTTGTGGGGTTGAGTTAGGCCTAGAACCCACTTCTAACATGGTATCAGAGTTATGGTTAGAGCCTATTCTAGCGATTTGTTGGGCATATTGTTCCACCCGCTATTGGGCCGTTATCGGACCACCCATTAATATCTAGTCTCACGCTCGAGATGTATATACCTCGGCGTGAGGGGGTGTGTTGGAAGTCTCACATCGACTAGAGATAAGGTCAATTTATAATATATAAGTGGGGTGCAGACCTCACCTTAAAAGCCGGTTTTGTGGGGGTTGAGTTAGGCCTAGAACCAACTTCTAACAAATATAATCCCACCAAGAGCAGGTGCATATAACTCTTTAGATACCCTGCTCATGTTAAAACCACTCTTTCGGTTCCTCATTTTCATTCTATTCCACCATACAAGCTCTCACCGAATAACAAAATTATAAATTCTAACTGGATAGGGATAATTAATTTACTTTAAATAATTGATTAAACACATGTCAATTTATTATCTTAGTTCATTTGTCAATACTTTTTATAATCTTTCACATTTGTTTTAACATTCGATTATCCAATCTTATTGTGGAAATTTTCAAAAGGATTATCCAATCCATTTCCAATTGTTCATACTTTCTCATTTTCTATTAATACAATTGATATTAACATTGTTTTCATCTAGTTTGAAGTTTTATAACGACATAAATAATTAAAAATTACAACATTCATTAATAGTATAAGATAAGAAAAAGAGAATAAAAAGAAATATTATTTCCCCTTTTTCTTTCGGTCAAAACCTCACTTTCATAGTTTACTTATTAAAACAAAGGCTTGTTGAAATAGTATTTATATATAAATATAAATTAAGTAAATTATCACTAAACATGAGATTAAATTTGTTAACTTGCCATAGTCAATTTTAGAGTATGATTGATGAAGATGAACATTAAACATATTCTTTTATAATAGATTTTAAAAGAGAGTCATTAGAGAGATAGAGAGAGTGAACTTAAGTTTGATTTGATGAAAAGAGAAGCATAGAGAAATGTGATTGTAGTGTGCTATTGAGATTAGACAGTGCATTAAGAGGTTGGAGTTGTGTCTGGTGTTAAGTGTTTGAGGAAAGAAATTAATATATCATAAGAAAGAATTCTTCTCGTTTGTTATGTTCTTTGAGAGGTTAGACTGAAGATAGTCATGATGGGAGGCACATGCCACTTCTTAGCTGTATCCACTGTAGATCAAGAAATGAAAAGATCAGGTTAAAAATTAGTTTTAATACATCTTTTGGTCTCACCTTTTGGGGCTTTTGTTCAAAATGGTCCCACCTTTGGAAAAAATTCACTTTGGTCCCATATTTGATTAAATTTTGTTCAAAATGGTCCCTATGACAAACTGCGTTAAATTTCTAACGGTGCAGATGCTGGAATGGCAAACTATTATCCATCTGTGCCCAATTTAAATGACGTGGTTGTTTGACAATATTTAAGGGTAATTAAAAAACCTCTAATTAAAAACAAATTAGGAAATTAGGGTAATTGAAAAACCCCAACCCTAATTGTTTGTCAATTGTCGCGATTGGGTAGTATAAAAAGTTGTTTATTTGCTGTTGTAGTGCATTGTATTGTGTGTTAAATATCATTTTTTTGTTGCGGGGTTTTTGGTTGTGTAAGACAGGAGGCGAACAATTAGGGTTGGGGTTTTTCAATTAGTTTAAAATTTTTATGGAAACAATGTACTCCTCCAAAGGTCTAAGCTTTTGTCTGAAAACCATTGCTGGACATAATCCCATCCCTTCAAAATTTTGGAAGCGAAACATCATTCAATAAGATGGAGAGTTGTGTAAAGGTTATGTTACCAAGGTGAAAAACATCAAACATTTGTTCGTCGAATGCTCCTTTGTATTTTGAAAGTGTGATATGATTGTCTTAGGTGGTGGGAGGTCAATCTGTGTTGCACAATGAGGTTGAAGCTCACTTTACATATAGTTGCTAATTACAAAATCAGTATGACTGTTTGAAACACTAGTAATGGTTGTATTTTTGTAATCTGAGATTGTTTCAATGATGGGTTATACAACACATTCTCAATTTTTCCAGTGATGGAAAGTTTGCCACACCAATCACGACAATTGACGAACAATTAGGGTTGGGGTTTTTCAATTACCCTAATTTCCTAATTTATTTTTTATTAGGGGTTTTTAATTACCCTTAAATATTGTCCATACAGCCACGTCATTTAAATTGGATACAGATAGATAATAGTTTGCCACGTCAGCATCTACACCGTTAGAAATTTAACGTCGTCTGCCATAAGGACTATTTTGAACAAAATTTTATCAAATATGAGACCAAAGTGAATTTTTTCCAAAGATGAGACCATTTTAAACAAAAGTCCCAAAAAGTGGGACCAAAAGATGTATTAAACCTAAAAATTAAACATAAAGAACTATATTGAGTTGTAAACCAAATTGCTATAAACTAATTTACACTTAAGTTAAAGGCATGACCTAACATAACATACATTATGACCTAAAAACCCCTAAGGAGAAAAGCCATAACAAATAATGGTTCAAACAATACCATATGTAAGCATCATTAAACAGTAAAGGAAGAAGCCACAGAGATTGCAGAAAGTAGTAGTTGACTGAGATGATTTAATTTGAATGAGTAAAAATAGAAAGTAATTAACATCTAGAAGAATCAACTCGTTAACTCACATATTTATGTTGAAATTGCTTTGTCTAAACGAGTGACCGAATTCCATTTCCTGCAAAAGAAATTACATTATTGTAGGAATATTTTACACTAATTGCTAACGATCCAACAACCTCGACAAAATTAAAAGACCAATACAATACTTTAGACAACAACCAACCTCCAGATAGATACAATATATTCAACTTCTTTTTCAAAGGAACAGTGAAAAAGAAAAGCCCCAACTTCTTTTCATCTCGCGACTCAGTGTCAAATGGAATCACACCCTTAGCGACATCTTCGATAAAGTAGAATGCATCGTAGAAAACCTCAAATCTGTCAACGGTGAGCGTGGCGTAGGAGGAGGTGCGCGCCTTGATGCATCCACCGGTTCCAGGGGCAAAGACAAAGCCTATTTGGCGGCCACGATAGCCAACGGAGACGGCGAGGCGAAACTTTATGAAACCCTATTTGACGCGCTTTGATGTTCCATGTTCTGCTTCTTCGAATTTCGTCATTGTTGTTCTCTCTATTCCGCTTCCGGTTGGACTCACTGTTCAAGGTTGAGCCAACGACGGCGGGTTCAAAACTCTCGATAGCCATATCTGCGGCGACGTCAATGGCGACGGAGTCGACAACTCTCGGTTCCGATTAGATGGGTTCCCCAAGGTGTGCGAACGGTTGTTGGTCTTTTTAGTTTGAAAACTTCATTAAAAGCAAAACTGGGAGCGGGACGAATGACCTAATTCATTCACAGGTTAAGTATTTGGGCTTATTGTTTTCTGAGCTAATGTTTACCGCCAGTTTACTAAAATAACAGCTGAAAATTAATTTTAAAAATATAAATAAAATAAACTAACTACGGTTTTGTTATTAAAACTGCCGGCAAATTGGTATTTTCAATTCCAACATCTGCGTTTAGGATTCTGCAGATTAGGTTTTCTAATAACTGATTATTTTTGAAAAGTTAATATCAGATTTGATTTATAATGCATCTTATACATATTTTTTATTAACGATTCTAGACATACAAGAGTAGTTAATTTCGGTTATTTTTTGTGGTTTTCATATTATAATACTTAAGATTAAAAAGTTAGTTGTATTAAATTGTTATTATTATTGTATGATAACATTTGTAAGAAAAAAAATGTAACCCTTTCATTAACTAATCATGGTAATCTTCTTTTATATAGATTCTCTATAAGAAAATATGTTTTTTATGAAATCATATTATTCAGATTTGGGAAAGGTTGTAACAAGTGAGTTTATAAATTCCATAAATCTTGTAAAATTAGTAATACCAAATCAAACATTACAATAAGTATATTTTTATTAAAATATTAATAACAAAAGTTATCCTTTACTAGTTATCCTTACTTAGTAAAAAAGCTTAAAAGAAGAATAAAAGAAAATAATTACTCTATTATTTAAGATAATTCAATTTTTATTTTGAGTTTCAACATTTTTGCTTGTCAGAAAATTCAATTCCCATTTTGAATTCGATAATTTAGTTGAACTCAATAATGTAGTTAGTTTGTACAATATTACATAAATATAGAGTACATATGGAAAAAGGATGATGTTCCATTGATAGAGATATAAGCAAATTAATTAAATTGAATTTTAAATATAAATCAGGCAATCATTATTAAAAATTTACAATAATATAGTTCGACTTTTGAAGAGTAAAGAACTGAAACCCATCCTTGAAGCGGCCAAATCAAACTGCAAGAGATTATCCTCAAGTTGATACCCATCAATCACAATCAAAGTCCTCGGCTTCTCACCACCATTCACAAACCTTAGACAAAGCACCTCATCGCTCACACTCACCATTGAGTTCGCTCTGAAAATCCTCCTAATCGTCTTGTGGTTGTGCAGAACAAGTTCAATGGTTGGCACATCACCCCTAACCGAGTGCCCACAACGTTCTCACTGCTGAAACACACTTCAAACGGTGCCACACCAGCCACCCTCGTTATATTCCTCGCAGCAGACGCTTTTACAAAAGCCTTTGTCACTGCTTTGAAGATCGAAGCCTCCAACACAGTGTATAAGTTAACGCCATCGTTATTTATGGATAGCAAAGTCGTGTTAAGGGGCACAACTTTTTCGTCGACTCTGATGAATTTTAGGCCGATGAAATACTCAGTGGAGGATTCTCCTTGGGAGAAAGCGGAAGCTGTGCTGACAGAGTTAACTAATAGAGGGGTGAAGGTAAGTAACTAAGTGACGTCGATGTTGGGGAGTAGAACATAAGGGTCATCACCGAAGAAAGCAACGCCTATTGAGAAGGAGAGGCAGACAGTGAATTTCCTGTGGAAGCTGAATGTGGAAGCGAATTGTGAGGGAAGAGTGATTTTTGTCCAGCTCCTACAAAAGTGTATCCCATCACGATTACCCTGTAAATTCTTCTCAGTCAAATGATTCTTCATTTGTTTCCCAGAATATACAAGATATTGGTTCATTGTATTCTAAAACAACAAATGCTTCCAATAATCGTTTAGAACCTGCAGAAGACACAACTGAAGAGCTACGGGCAGAAGCAAAGATATGGGAAATGAATTCCCGAAAGCTAATGGGTGATTTAGACATTTTGAGGAAAGAATTCTCAAATCAATATGAAAATCTGACAACAAACTCACTCTAGGGAATAACATTATCTTAGCTGGGAAGTGCAGGACCAATTTTTGTACAAATATATTTTAATTTTAATGATGCAAAGTTTTATAATAACGTGAGAGTAAAGATTGGGTACTCAGAAAATATATTATGAAAGAATGGAATATTAAATGTTATATTGGTTATAACATATTTTCATTCTTCAACAATGGTGTTTCTCTCATAATATGTATGCACAATTAGTTTATAAGATAAAATAACTGGAAATATCACATGAGAATATGTGAGATCTTTCGACCACAATTTTCATGTTTCATAGAGAATAACATGTTCTCTTCTCCAATGTCAATAACTCATAAAAATGAGATAAATTATTGACTTTGTCCACACTACAAAATTAATTAATTTTAGGGGTATTTTTTCTTGCGGTTTTATAAACCATGAATATGTTCCCGCGGTTTAGAGTTAAAATCGTAGGTAGGTTTTCTTTTTTTTTAAAAAAAAATATTTTCTTGTGGTCACTAAGGAAACCGTCCCTGAAATATATATTACTTTATAATAATTTTTTGCGATCCTTAATGTACCTCCCACACCTTCATTTCTAATTCATTTCTGATTCACCTACCCTCACCTTTCTTTCTAAACCCTAATTCCCTCCCTCCCTGCCTTCATCAAAATCCTCTCCTCCTACGTGTTCGTGGAGCATCTCTCCCCGTTGCCTTCATCAGTCTTTCCTGTGTTCATTTCTGCTTCGTGCTTCATCAACCTTGGGCTGAGCGTTGAGGCCGTGGCAACAAGGACGAGGCGGCGAGGACTCTGCCTTCATCAACCTTGGGCAAGGGCGAGCGTCGAGGTCTAAGCCCTAATTTTTCTGGTTCGTGCTTCGTGCTACTTGAAGTGTGAATGATAAAATGAAAATGTGTTTATAGTTACCTCACTAATAGTAATGATGAAAAATGTTTTGGTATTTGTTTTCAGGACTTGCGCCTGAAATTCCAGAGGATTTGTACCATTTGATTAAGAAGACAGTTTCTATTAGGAAGCATCTGGAGAGAAACAGAAAGGACAAGGACTCAAAGTTTAGGTTGATTCCAGTGGAGAGCAGAATCCACCGTCTTGCTCGCTACTACAAGACCAAGAAGCTCATATTATTTGGTAGATAATTTTTTTCTTATCGAGGAATTCCTTCTTCTTAAGGTGTTGTGAACGACTTTATAACTTATCTTTATAACTTATCTGGTGATAATCATACGCGATGTCGATTTGTTTATTTGTGTCTACTCTGATTATATGAAAATATTATCAGACAATTGATTCTCACACTAACTTTGAAAACAGACAATACACATAAAGTGTGATGTGGTGTGCTGCGTGGGACCTTTTACTTTTTTTTGTGTCTATCTTTAGTGTCAAAGAGTACAGTGAAACCTCATTATTTTGGATATTTCCTAACGATGACAAATCACACACCCCTACAAGCGAGACTCTGACCTTTGTTTTTGTGCTAGTTCATTGTGTGTAAGCAATGTAGTTGCTAATGTCTTAAAAGAAAAACCAAGGAATGTATTTCAAGACTCTAGAAAGTGTTGCAGGAATGCTCATTTTTTTCTGCAACCATACATTAATATGGAATCATGAGATCTCTATTTATTACATTATAACTTAGGGGAAGTTTCATTTGCATAGTAATTGTTAGTATATTGAGGTTATGAAAGGAGTAGTTGATAAAGTAGAGAAAATGTAGAGAAAATATGAAGATAGTAGAATGTAGAAGTAATAGTTGGAAGAAGTGTTGTAGTTGTCTTTGTTGTTGTAGATGTTGGCTTCTTGTTTACATGTATCAAATGGTAGAGTTCATGGGTATTTATAGACCCAAAGAATATTCTAGAACATACTAGCCATAACTAATGTGGAATGTTCTAGATTTTTACCGATGTAGAATATTCTTCATTTTTCTTCCTATCTTAGACTTTTCTACAATATTCTAGAACTTGTGTTACATTTCTTTTCTTCTATCTTAGGAGTTTCTACATTATTCTAGAATTTGCATTACACTTTAATACTCCTCCTTAATGCAAATTCGGTAACTCCAAGTATTGTGCGCAGTAGTTCAAATCTTGGCCTTAGTAACATATCTTCAATTTGATCTTCATCCTCCATTTCCTTGACCATAATTCTTGCTTTGATGCTTCTTCATAACAGTTAGGCTCAATCATGGCCATATTGCAAGTTTCATATATGTCTACCAAAGATCTTACTCTTCTTGGACTAGATTCAGGTGAAGAATCTTGTTGTTGTGGAGGTGGAGAAAGCGTACCTGAATTTTCTGCTTCTTCTTGAGTTTCTTCTTGAGACTGATGCATTGGAAGTAAAATGTTGCTTTTAACAACTTTTTCTTCCCAATTCCAAGAAGCATTTTCATCAACTTCAACATCTCGACTNATGATGAGCTTTTTTGTTTGTAGGTTGTAGACTCGATAGCCTTTTGANTGTGTGCTATATCCCAAGAATATTCCTCGTATAGTCTTGTCTTCAAGCTTGTGCCTCCTTTGATCAGGAACATGTATGTAGCAAATAGACCCAAATACTCGTAGGTGCTTAGCTGATGACTTTCTCCCACTCCAAGCTTCAATAGGAGTCTTGTCTTTGACTGCCTTAGTTGGACATCTGTTTAGAATGTAAATTGCAGTGTAGACTGCTTTAGCCAAAAAGTGTTAGGCGTGTTTTTCTCTTTTAGCATTGATCTTGCCATCTCCATAACTGTGCGATTCTTTCTTTCTGACACGCCATTTTATTGTGGAGTATATGCAACTGTAAGTTGTCGTTCTATGCCTTCATCTTCACAGAATTTGTCAAACTCGTGAGATGTGTACTCCTTGCCACGATCACTTCTAAGTACTTTTATTTGTTTTCCACTTTGCTTCTCAACAAGGGCCTTAAATTTCTTGAATACTCTGAAGACTTCTGATTTTGCCTTTAAGAAATAGACCCATGTCATTCTAGAGAAGTCATCAATGAAGAGGATGAAATACCTGTTGTTGTGATGTGAAGGCGTTCTCATTGGTCTGCAAACATTGGTATGAATCAACTCCAATAAGTCTTTTGCTCTCCATGCTTTGTTTGTCGAGAATGGTAATCGGTGTTGTTTGCCGAGGAGACATCCTTCGCATGATTCATTATTCTCCTTCAAGCGTGGAAGATCTCTCATCATGTTTTTCTTATATAGAAGCTTTAAGGCATGTGTGTTAAAGTGGCCAAATCTCCTATGCCAAAGCCATGAGTCATCAACTTCTACCTTCATGGCAATATTAGTTCCAGGTTTGAAGCTTATAGGAAAGCTTCTATTTCTCTTCTCCATTTTTACTTGGCCAATTTCTATCATTTTACTGTCATAAATTTTGCATGTATCTTTCTTAAAATGAAGAGAATATTCATTTTCCGTCATTTGGCCAATACTTAAAAGATTCTCTTTAAGATTAGGAACTAGTAAAACATCCTTGATGAATTTCGTACCTTTCTTTGTCTCCACCATGACAGTTCCTTTGCCTCGAGACTCCACTGTGGTGCCATTTCCTAGCCGAACTTTGACATTGACAGNNTTATCAATGTCTTTGAAGATGCTTTGATCTTTCGCCATGTGATTGTTGCATCCACTATCCAAGTACCAAATTCCTTCTCCACTAGGAGATTCTTGATTGGCGTAAAATAAGAGTTTCTCCTGATTATCTTCTTTCGCAAAGTTTGCTTGATGTTTATTTTTATTACAACAATACTTTTCTATGTGACCAAATTTCTTGCAATAGTAGCATTGAGGTTTTCCATGATGTCAACAATCTTTTTCCAAGTGAGTTGTCCTTTTACAGATGCCACATGGAGGATATTTTCCTTGATAAGTCATAGAGAAACTTCTAGAATTTTCTTTATTTCTAGAAATTTTTCCTTTACTTTTATTTCCTTCACATGCATATTTATGTCCGCATTTATGCTTTAAAATTAAAATTTTTGATAGAATATTTGTGCTTAAATGATTGATTTGTAGAGGATTTGTGATTATTAGATTTAGCGTGTTTGGAAATAAAAAGGGCTTAAAAAGTGATTTTAATTGCATAAATTATTCTTGGATGTTCTAATATTTATTTGTGCAGCTGAAATTATAAGTTTATTGGTCCAAATTACAATTTAAAGCCCAAAATCAGGTTTTATTTGGAAAATAATATACAAATGGGCCAAACAGGCAGTCTTTACCCTTGCACCTCCCAAAATTCCCTACATACACTTCTGGCCCAACACTAAGCCAAACAGTAACCCTATTCTGAATACACCTCCTAAGTTTCCTACACACACCCCTCCTACCACTAATTAAACCAGATCCAATCAGAACATGCCACCTCATCTTCTTGTCACGTCATCATCTTCCACACTGAAACCCTAATTTCCCTTTGCAATGAAACCCTAGCCGTCAACTTCTGCAAGCCGTCGTCAATGTCGCAAGACGCCGCGACGGCCAATCACCGAAACAGCCACTGACCACCATCACGGTTTCGCATCTCGCCGGACCACCACGTCGTCGTGAGACTCCATGGCAACCATTCATGCCGCCGCACACCGTTCATCTTCATCTTCATCACCTGCAAATTCAGAAAACGAAGAGAACCCTCTAGTACCAGCCACCACGATCTCGCCACCACCATCCTCGTTGTCACCATGCCGCCACCATCTCCACGCACCATTCTTTCTGCAACCACGCCGGCCACCATCATCTTCCTCGAGTGCTATCCCCTCGCGTCGCACCGCAAGCAGCACCTTCCGTCTTCGCAAATGCTCAACAATTGCATCTCCACAGACATCGCACAACCACCTTCATCTTCTCAAGCACAGCCACCAGCAAGCCGTCGTGCAACCATGGCAGCACCTCCATCATCTGCGAGAGGCATCACTTCTCCATCATCGCGCAGCCATCATCATCCATCAAGGCCGCAACTGTCAGAAACCCAATTCGCACCATGGCCGTCGCGACTCCTCCATCACCGCATCAAAACCTGCATCAAAACCAGACCTACAATAAACCCAGTAATCGCAGAAGCAATCGCGCCTTGAAGAAACCATGCGAGTTCTTCACTCCCTCCATGACGGCGCAGCGCAGGGGAAGGAGCAAGGTTTTTCCCCAATCTGGCAAACCCTAATTTTAGGGTAGAAAAGGGGCTGACACGTGTCTGATTCTCATTGGCTGCGTCCATATGAGTCAAAGCTGTTCAACACTGCTTCAGTCTGGTCAAAGTTGGTCAACAGGGGGGCAATGTGCAATTTCAGAAATTAAAAAGGGGTTTAAGTGCAGATAGAGGAAATTTTAGGGGTTGTTATGTAATTTTGGAAAGTTTAGAAAAACTAAAAGATAAAATTCAGTTGTTGAATTAATTTAATTGGGGAATATCAACAGAAAATATCTTCCAAATAATGTTAATTATCTAAATCTTTTAGTTATTTGGAAGATATAAGATAAAAGATTCTATCAACTGAATATTCAGAGTCCAAGCCCAATCAAGCCTATATAAAGAGACCCAGGGGAGCTTCATTCAAGCGGCCACCACTCCTCTCACTTTTCTTTCATTATGTGTTTCACTCCATTCATGGAGAGCTAAGCTCCTAGGGCTATTATGCTGTAATTTCATTATGGAGTCTGAGGTTAAGTGAATTAATGCAATTGTTTATTTTGATTATTGATTTAAGTTTTTCTCTCTCTATGTCTTTCATCTCTCTATCATATTAGAAACAAAGATTTTTGCATCATTATGTGTTTGAACAATGATCTGTCAATAACCGATGATGAATCTATTTTGGAAAAGCAGTAGTATAGCCTGTTTCTTTATAATTGTTTTTAGGTTTCCTCTTTGTTCTAACACATTCTTTAAATATTCTCACTTTTAATCATTACTCATAAGCATTGCATAATACTCATAAGAGTCAGATATTCGAAAGCAATTCCGTGTTTGTTGGGACACGACTTAGGGTTACTTTAGCTCTATCTACTCTCTTGAATACTACTAGGCAATACTGAAGTTGCCTTGAAAAGTAGTATTAATTTGATAGCTTCAACGACAGCTTATCATTCTCCTATACTTTTATTTCCTTCACATTCTTTCTGAGATCGCAATTTTAGTTTTGATTGAAAGGCATTTCAACTGAGTCTTCTTCATGCCTTTTCAATCTTTGTTCATAAGCTTCAAGAGAGCCCATTAGTTGTGTTACTGACAATGTAGCCAAATCTTTTGTTTGTTCAATCGCAGTTGCGATTGGATCATATATTTGGGGAATAGAAATTAAAATTTTCTCAACAATCTTTTTGTCAAGAATATTTTCCCCACAGGCTCTCATCTGACTAACTATTTCTTTTATTCTAGAATAATAGTCTTTGACGGTCTCAGATTCTTTCATTCTTAATAATTCAAATTCTCGTCTTACAGAATGAAGTTTAACTTTGCGTACCCCGTCACTTTCTTGAAACTCCTCTTGTATTGTGTTCCAAGCTTGCTTTGCACTGGTGGCACCAATTATCCTTGGAAAAATTGTGTCATCAACTGCTGGTTGAAGAACAAATAAAGCCCTTGAATCCTTCTGCTTGTTTTCCTTCAACTCCTTCTTTCAAGCTGCAGTAAGAGTGGAGGTGTCTTCTGGAATAGTGAATCCTTCTTCTATGATGTCCCATAAATCTTGAGAGCGGAAGAATGCCTTCATTTTGACACTCCAGAAATCATAATTTTCTCTTGTGAAAGTAGGTACTGAAATTGATGATGTTTGATTGGTAGTTGCCATGAGTTGAGAAAATATTTTTGAGGTAGTACAAAATGGAGTTATAGTTTTGTTTAAGGTAGTTGAAAATTTTATCTATGCCCAGTAGATGACCGAACGTAGTTCTGGTACCATTGTTAGTATATTAAGGTTGTGAAAGGAGTAGTTGATAAGGTAGAGAAAATGTAAAGATAGTAGAATGTAGAAGTAGTAGTTGGAAGAAGTGTTGTAGTTGTCTTAGTTGTTGTAGATGTTGACTTCTTGTATACATGTATCAAATGGTAGAGTTCATGGGTATTTATAGACCCATAGAATATTCTAGAACATACTAGCGATAACTAATGTGGCATGTTCTAGATTTTTACCTATGTAGAATATTCTTCATTTTTCTTCCTATCTTAGACTTTTGTACAATATACTAGAAGTTGCGTTACATTTCTTTTTTTTAGGAGTTTCTACATTATTCTAGAATTTGCATTACACTTTAATAGTAATAATGCTAAATTGTAGTATTTATTACATCATCATTTTACATGTCTAACCATTCATAATTGAAGTTTTCCATTTTTTTTTCTTCGTTCATCTTCAGTCATTTATTCTAGGGCCTTCAATGTATAGATATTGTTTTTACTTTGAAGCTAGGAAATCCACACTTAAATCATGAACTTGTGTGTTCACAAAATTAAAACCAATCTACAGTTGCCAAATCGTGTATATATTTCAAAGTGTTAAGAATCTAAACGTGAGTTTTGAATAAACATAAAAGAAATAATTAATGCAGGCATTTTATTAAGAGTTTGTGATGTTTGGAACAAGTTAAATGAGAATGAGAGTTGAAAGTTTGATTATGACATGTTGATGAAAAACAATTTATTAAGGCTTATTCTTCCTGATCTTGCAGAGGCTTATAACTTGATTTCACTGAATGTCGTTCATGTCGAACTAAGTTTATTATCAAGTCAAAATAGATCCATTCTATGTATGATTTCTAACTTAAATGGTATGCCAATTTACTCGAGTAATAATGTTTGGATTTACTGGAAGATGAGAGGAGCCATTTAATTGGTGCATTTTCAATACTCGTTTTATGGGTTTCCATCACATGTAAACCCGTGCAGTGAGAGATAAGGCATGATTATATTTTCTTACTATGCTATTCTTGCAGCTTTTTAGTAAAACTTCATTGGAATGATTTTTGTTGATTATATTTGTTAATGATTATGGTTATTATCTTATTCAAACTAATTGCCAACGATACTGGTATTTCAATCTGCTTCAGGAATCCAATACATAGTTTGTACCAATATACTGATACTATGTATTTATGATTTCAAGCCTTTAAAAAATTACAAAAATTTAATAGAAATCCATACTAGACATAGATGCAATTATAATATTTCAAGCCTTTTTAAACACTACACTATTGATCTCCTCTAGCAGCTTGAGGAATGCACTCTCCACATTGTCACCGCTGAGAGCTGAAGTCTCAGAGAAGAAGAGTCCTCAGCAAACTCCACTGCATCTTCAGTTGACACCATTCTCTGCTCCACAAGGTCAGTTTGTTACCAACCAATTTATGTTAAATAGGAAACAATTTATCTGCACCTGAATGATCATATGTTATAGGTATATTCTACTGATATGCTGTTGAATATCATAAAAGAGAATCATCATCCAAGAGTCTAAAATGCCTAATCTTGTTTATTTTTGTGTTTTGCTCTTGATCTATTAAACAACAGCTTCAAGATGTTTTCCTATGATTTGATCCTTTTGGGCACCAAAAGTTGCTTTCCTTTTGATTACTGTTGATTATTGTTGATTTCCTTTTGGTGCAAAGGAAACAGCTGATCTTAACTGGCCATAGATCTTTAAGTTGCATGAGTTGGAGCTGGAACCAATTTGCCTGTGCATGAATGAATATATGTACTCAGTGCCTATAAAAAGTACAAAATATAGAGGCATATTTGTAAGTAATTTAAATTTCCTTTTCTTTATCATTTTGCTTTTCGATTACTTCATTTTTCCATGTTCTGCATTTAATATTATGATCGTAGACAAATTTTGGGTTCTTCATTTTTTTCATGTTCTTCATTTAATATTTGTCCTACTTAAGATTCTTCATTTGTTAATTCAGCAAGCAAATTTAATACTTTATAAATTTCTGGAAAAGAAAGTGCATGTGTAGACATTAGCAGATATAAGGTGAATCCTTTATAAATGGTATAAAATCAAAGAAATTACACGGTATTACTTTGGTAGTGTCCTTGAGTGTAGATCCTAAGATATACAAAATTATACAAACCGGAAAGTTATGTAGAAAAGATAAAGCATGAGGATGGAGTACAATTCAGATTAAAAAAAAATAAATGATCTAAAGCATTTCTGGCAGTTTTGGTTGCCAAATGCAGTTAATTTCAGCGGTTACCAAGAAACCCCAGTTAGTTCCGGTTGTTTCCCAAAAACCCCTAGAAATAGGGGCGATTTCTCCAGAACCCCGGTTAGTTCCGGTGGTTTTCTGTAAAACCCATGAAAATAAGGGCGGTTCAGCATAACTCCTGTTAATTCTGGCGGTTTGTCCAAAACCTCTGGAAATAGGAACGGTTTTCTACATGTTAGCAAATTTAAAAGATGAAGTTTTGATGATAAACAGATTTGCACAAGACAAGACTCACAAAGAAGGATTAAAGATCTCTGCAATTTATAAAGCTTTGTTAATAATAAAAAATGATGTAATAGTGCTCTAAAATGTATTAGGGATGATTCTTGAGATTTATATGTAATTTATACTTTTGGGAATCTTCCACAAGCTGTTTTAATCGATTAAACCAAGTTTTAATCGATTAAAACGTGGCCAGCACTGAAAACCCAATTGCCTAAGAACTAGCGAAGTTTCGGAAAATAATGTCCGAAGAAGAGATGCAGCCGTGGAAGGTTGGCTCTCTGATGATCAAGATCAACAATCCTTCTCTCAATTTTGGAAGGAGAAAAAGCTTGTCAAGCAAAAGTTCATTGATCTTGCATGGTATATCTCTCACAACTTCTCCTTTCCAAATCTTATTATTGAGCAAGGAGTTCAACACATCATGGAACTCCGTGGAAGGTACTATCCCGATCTTGTTCGGGTGTTTTATTTCAACTTAAAGGTTCGTGATGGAATCTTCTCCACAAGGGTCAAAGGGGTAGACATTGTCTTGGACAATGATGTCTGGATCAATGTGGCAAAGGTCCCTGTCCTAGAAAATTCCCAAATGGTTCCCAATGATTTTGAAAATTTCAACAAGATAATGGTGTTCAAATCCTTTCTACGAAACCCTCGCCAGCCAAACGCTCGTCTCTATCTTGCTGGAGGTCTCAAGATGGAGGAACGCCTCTTGCACTACCTCATAGTTTGGCTCCTCTGTCCTAGGGGTTCCAATCATGCACAATGCTCTGAGACGGACCTTATCATCATGTATGGGATACTGCAAAGCATCCCTCTCAACTGGCCTCATCTGTTCCAAACAATTATGTTCAAGGCGAAAAGGTTAGATGCTGCGCCACTTCCCTATCCACTCCTTATTTCTCAGATATGCGTGTATAAAGGGGTAGATATCTCCAATAAGCACTATGAGACTGTGCTCCCAACCCACAGGATTGGCGAAAATTCCCTAAGACAAATGGGATTTCTTAAGCAAGGAAACTCCTTTGTTCATCCTGATAATGCTGCTGGGGTTCAAGAAGAAGAAGAAGAAGATGCTGATAACCCCATGCCTGACCCCACAGATGTTGCTGGCTCGTCTCAAATAAATCAAGAATATAGTCTAGAGAGTCTTTCTAGACAAATGACTGAGATGGCTCGCCTTCAGCATGAAATGATGAACATCCAAAACACTCGCCATGAGGAAATATGTACTCATCTCTGGAACCTAGACACTAGGATCTCACGCTTAGAACAACACTTCATTAGCGATGGAAGTGATGAATTCTAGATCTTTTTGAATGTTTTGTTGCTTATCTTTATAAAATGTATGCTTGTTTTAAATTCAATAAAATGAGAATGTTCATGCTTTAATTAAAAATATTTTAATTATGCATAATTTCTTTTCATTAAGGGGGAGACAAAAGCTATAACTTTTTTCTAATGATCAAAAAAGGGGGAGAATTTTGTTTAAAGTTTTTAAAGAGATCCTTTTATTTTTCTAATGCTCTCTTCCTATGAGTTATTTTCCTTTTCAGATTATTAAAAAGCTTTAAGCCCTAAACTTGGAGATAGTTTTTGATCATCATCAAAAAGGGGAAGAATGTTAGGAAATTTAAAAGATGAAGTTTTGATGATGAACAAATTTGCACAAGACAAGACTCACAAAGAAGGATTAAAGATCTCCGCAATTTATAAAGCTTTGTTAATAATAAAAAATGATGTAATAGTGCTCTAAAATGTATTAGGGATGATTCTTGAGATTTATATGTAATTTATACT
>NW_014541809.1:57570-59688 GCF_000741045.1 Vigna radiata var. radiata
AGTTTTAATCGATTAAAACGTGGCCAGCACTGAAAACCCAATTGCCTCTGGAATAATCGATTAAAGTCAATTTTAATCGATTAGTTAATCGATTAATTCTAAGAATAATCGATTAACACTAGCCGTTGGGTGTTTCAGATTTGAAAAACTAGNCGTTGTACTCATTTTAATCGATTAATACTTAAAGGAGGTGTGTGTAAGTTCATCTCTTGTGATTTCAAGAGAGGTGGTATTTCTAAACTTTTACAAATTATTTTTCTTTGTGACTAATATTTGTAACTGTTTTGTGATAGTGAAAAAGGTTTATCTTGTTAAGAGATAAGCGACTGGACGTAGGATCCTTGTGATCTGAACCAGGATAAAATCATCTGTGCATTTTTCTCTTTCCCTTACTCTTGTTTATTTTTATTATCAGCTTTGTAAGTAAAATAAAGAGAAAAATAATTAAAGGCACGCGAAAAAGAAATAACCAATTCACCCCCCCTCTTGGTTTGTTCCACGCTAATTATTCCGTTGCAGCGATTTTAACACTACAAACCACGACTAAATCACCGGTAATTTTGTGACGGTGGTTTTCCCAATGGTTATTTGAACCGCGGGAAACATGTTTTTTGGGTGTTAAAACCCCCGGAAACGCTGAAAAAACCCTCTCCTAAAATTAATAACTTTTATAGTGCCAGTTTTACTATTCTTGATTTAAGAAATAAAAATATCCACTATTTTATGACTCATCAAGGTATTTAAGAAAATAAATTAAAATGATTTATTTAGTTAAAGTTGACATATTTATTTTTGTATAAAATATATTTGTGTCCTCCTTAGATAAATATATTTTCTTAGTTAGTTTAAGTTTTACATATCTTTCAGGCTCAAAATATTTAAGTAGATTGGATATTCTTGCTTTAGATGAAAATATGATATGGAAACAAACTAAGATAATCATTACAAATGTTATCATCATTCACTAGGAAGCTTTCTATATCTCTTAATATATTTAAAGGAACAATTGTAGATCGAGATAAAAATGGTGTGTGAGCTTAAGGAGAAAGTCCAGTGAGAGGTGAGGGCAAAGAAGATGAGTTGTTAGATAGTTCTACAGAGTTGGATTTATTGTCTTCTTGTAGGTTTGTTTTTATCTAAGTGGTTCTATTATCATTTATGTAGCATAATTTTTTTGTAGTTTTATACTATTAAAATAGGATGTTACAATAAATACAAAACATTTTAAAATATATGTTAATTTAAAAATTGTGTTTGTACTTAGTTATATACCTCTAAAATTGTGTATGAATAAAGTGTGAACAAAATTCACTTACCAAGAAAAAAATATTCAATTTTATAAATAAGAGTAAAAGAGAGAAGAATAAAGGGAATGCTGAAAAGAGTATAAAACTTTTAACCAATTAGGTTAACTTACATATATGATCCACCATAATAGGAAAATATTATCATTATTTGTGTTATTCTAAAATATATTAATTACAAGTAAATGTTTTTTAAAATAGTAAAGGTAAAACACTTTAAAAGTTCATTTTGCACTGTGAGAAATGCAAAAGGGTCCAGTCTAAGGGGTTGTTTTATCTTGACCAAAGATAATAATGGATTAACCGTGTGTATGGTGGGGTAGAACTCATTGGTAATAATTTTGTAATGTAGTAGAGGTCACTACAAGTGCAAGGTTCCCCAGAGTTTACATCAATTTTTATATTTGGATAATTTAGTCCATTGTCAACTGTTTGTGTGTTTTTATTTGATTTATTATATTTATCTAATATTAATCTTATATTTGGTATTATGTAATTGTTTTAGAATAATTTTTTATACATTAACTTACCTTAGTGTGTTTTTTTTATTGATTGTAGATTTGTTTTTGTAATGATCATCTTATTCGAGGGAGCAGATAAGGGATAGGTTTTAAAGCATCTCTGATTGAGAATGATAATGTTGTAGGATATTTTTCATGTCATAATATTCCATATTTCATTTTGAGGTATTTATTATCAGGGTAATTTTTTTCATATAATTAATACCATATATTTATATGTTAAGACAATTTGTTTTTGTTTATCAATTTTATAATATTTTATTTTATTATTTGTAAGCATATAAAACTCCAAT
>NW_014541809.1:66569-68659 GCF_000741045.1 Vigna radiata var. radiata
TATTATGAAACATTTGACTAAATTAATAAATTTCTTATTGAATAAATTTTATGTAATTTATACTAATTTTATAAGGTTGTTCATATATATTATGATGTATATTCTGCAAGATTATGATTTAATATCTATTTTTATAGAATATTGTTTTCCAGATGTCGTGTTTTTTTAATTGTTTTTTTTTTAAAAAGTAATATAATTAGCTTTCCTATTTTATAAGTATATCATATCATATGAACAAAAAAAACACTAGTCTCATGTTCTCTTATAAAATCACGAGCAATAGTAGATTAAAAAATGACCTAAGTATAATACAATTTAATGTAGAACTACAAATATTCAACAAATTTAAATTTAGTATAAGGAAAAGTTTTCTCTAATAAGAAAAGAGAAGGCTTCAGGGAAAGAATCTTTGCAGTATGAAAGTAGCCCTATCAGATAATCAAAGATTTCATTATTGAGGGAGAAGAAGTGCTTTAAATACACTTATGAGTGCATTTACTTATAATCAAAGATTTCATTATTGAAGGAGAAGAAGTGTTTTAAATACACTGATGAGTGTATTTACCTTCTTTGTATCAAAGAGGCTACTGAATTATCTTAAATATAGAGTAATTATTATCTTTTATTATTCTTTTAAGTTTTTTTTTAATTTTTTTTTCATGAGGTTTTTGGCTTGCTTGATGTCTATTTATTTTTAATGTATAGAAAATTCATGAATGTATAGAAAATTCATGAAAATTAATTGGTAGAGTATAAAACTTCTCATAAATTGAAATAAAAACTTTTGTGGAATAGGTTTTTTTGTCCTTACTTATATATATATATATATATATATATATATATATATATATATATATATATATATATATATATATGTTTGAAAATGATTTATCTCATAATAAATTGAAAACAAATATTCTGTTTGAGATTGGAAATTTGACAAGAATCCAATCATAGAACTTAAGCACAGAACTTGTCTAATAATGATTTGGCTGGACAAATTCTAAATTCATTCTCAAATTTGGTTCATACAAATGATTTAGATCTTTTTTAATGGTCAAATATTCCTCATAAATTCTATTCTACATTTCTTCAAATATTAATTGTTACACACAACAACTACTTATTGGACTCAATACTTGGAGGGACTCAATTTAACACATTTAATAGTATGAGCTATGAGGGTAATCCTTTTATTTGTGGACCTTCATTAGGGAAGATGAAATCTAAATATTCAATAAATTATTGTTTAGAATCAATATTTTTTGTGAGTATTTTCAGTTCAAGAATTAATATGATAAGATATTTTTTTTTTATATAGGATGAATAATGTTAATGTTTAATATATTTTTAGTTCTTCTATAATTTAGAATTGGTGAGGTGATAAAGTTTGTGATCAAACTGTTAGTCTATATAAAATCCATGATATTTTCTTTTTAGTCTTTAAAATCTCTTTTTAAGTATTTATGTTTTAGAATTTGAAACGATAATTGATTTTATAAAGTTAAAAATTAGAGCCGTCAAAATGGGCACAACCCGTGGGTCAACCCGCCCCGTCACGGGTTCGGACCGGGTTGGGTTTGAAAAATACAACCCACCTATATGCGGGTCAGATTTCAACCCGACTCATTTAGACCCGGCTCATGCGGATTGAACCCGTGGTGAGCCGGGTTGGCCCACCAACCCACCTACCTAATTTTATTTTTTTAATTTATTATTTTATTTATGAAACCCTAAAAAATAAAATACTCTCTTCATTCACTATGTATACCAAAAAAGTAACCTCTTTTCTCACAGATCACTCTCACAGTACTTGCTCTAATCTGACGGTGCTCTTACTCTCACTTCACTGAACTTCTTCAAGGAGCAAGTAAAACACCATTCCTTTTTTCTTCTCTTTTCTCCACATTTTTATTTTCTAACTTCTCTTTCTTTATTTTTTCAAAAACCCTCTAATGACAAAAATAGGGGTTTGCAAATTTGTTTTTTGTTCTGGGGGTTTGAAGACATGGAATGATTTTTTCCATGTTCTGACATGCTTGTATTAGATTTTGTTTATTTTATTTAAACAATTTGAGTATATATTATTT
>NW_014541809.1:70237-72666 GCF_000741045.1 Vigna radiata var. radiata
ATTATTATTTTGAATTGTCTTTAACATAATTTTTTGGGAGTGAAATTTGTTTAAATATAAATTACTGAAAGTTTGTATTTTTATATTTTAAAAAAATGTAATTAAATGGGTTAGTGAGTCAATCCGTTTACCCACCAACCCGTGGTGGGTTGGGCCGGGTTCAAGTTTTTCTGGCTCGCTATTAAATGAGCCAGGTTGGGTTGGCTCATTAAGTGACCAACCCGTGGTGGGCCGGACCGGGTCGGGCCGGGTTACCCGTTTTGACAGCTCTATTAAAAATGATTCAAATTTGTATTAAATAGTAAGAACTATATATTGCTAACGGAAAATTAAGAAACCTAAAATGTTTTAGTGAAATGTAATAGAAACAACTTATTTAAAAGAACACTTAAATCCCTTTATAATAATTTATTTATTTTTTGTGGGAAAAGTTTATTTGTTAGTGGTTTGTTAGAAAAAGTAAATCTACAGTATATTCTATTCTCTTTTTCAAATCTAATCTAATTTTATTTAAATTTAACCTAATATAATATAAATTTAATTTAATTTTAAATAAATTTAACTTAATAAAATATAAATTAAATTTTTATGTTTTACACATGATGCAAATATTTAACTTTTAGAATAGATTTCCTTTGTTTAAAAGGTTGGGAACATTGATCTTGAACTTAATCAGAAAAGTTCTACTAACAATTATTTGGAAGAACCCATTAGCATCATAGACTTGAAACATTTTTCCTAGGTTTACAATGTTTTTTCTTATTTATTTTCTTTTTAGAATCTTCATCCAGCTTCCAAAGGGAATGCTAACTCATGACACAAGTGCAATGGAGGTTAGAGTTCCAATGGATGATGTGAGAGATTAAGTTTCACCTATTGATTTTAAATACNTATATAAAATTAATAGGTGAAATTTGTTTCACTTACATACAAATCTTATATTATTACCTAGAGATATTGTTGTTCGCAAAGATTTTTGCCCTAAGACGTCACATATACATATGAAAATTCAATAGAAAATATATTTTTTTACCTAAAAGAAAATCATAAGTAATTAAATTTTATACATTCATAAGTAAAATATGTATGTAATACCTATATTATTTATGGACTTAAATTCATATAGAAATATTGGTATATCAATCACATTTATAAAAACTTTAAATGAGTCAATAAATAAAGTTAAGTTTGGCTAAACTAATAAAAACTTCGAAAAGAAAAAGCATAACAACATTTATTCAAACTTAGAAGTTATAATCAGAATGAATATACCTAAAGAAAATGTAATTTAACGTCTTAAAAAAAGTTACAACATTTTATACGGAAAATTTTCCAAAATATCATTACAAAACAACTATTTGAGTTCAAATTTATCCTCTATCTTTAATTTAATAAGTTTCAAATTCATANTACCCTCACCTAATATCTTTTATTTTTTATTAGGTTCAGATAGTAGTCATTCTAGTGCTTGTGAAAGTCCTAGAAAACCAGTAAACCTTCAACGACAATGGAGTAAATAAAACCTTCTTCGTTCAAATTTTGATTTCCCATGAAAATTCAAGATGAAACCTGTTGATCTACCTAGTTAACACCACATTGCATAATAATAATAATAGATGATGATGATGCCACTTAATATTATGATTGTTTTAAACTATTATCGTTATTATTAGCGTATTATTAATAATAATACCTTATTCTTATTAATAATAATAATAATATTATTATTATTATTAAATGGTGGTATTTCTTCTTAATGATATCTTATTTATTTGGTACCCTATATCATAATTATAATAATGATTCATTTATTAAAAGAATAACAATCCACAAATATGCATAAAAAATAATAATGCCTAAGACTTAAAAAACACAATATTTAATTGTCTAATATTTTTTAACAAATTATCTAACCTAACTTGAAACTTATTTTTATTATTCTTCTTCTTCTAGTTCTTCCTCTTCTTCTTCCTATTATAATAATAAATATTATTATTATAATAATATATTATAATAATAATAATAATAATTATTATTATAATAAAAAGAAATGCCTTACCAAGACAAAATTTGTAACTTGTTATACTCTTGCCTAGCAGACAAAGATTGACTTCCGTTGAAATGATGATTCATTCAAATCGACATGAGAGTATAACCACATTGCATTGGTGGAACCCATGTTGTATATTTGAAAAAGGTTGACCTCCTTGCTTATCTCATGTTACAATCCTCTTGCCGCAGAGCTCACTTTCTCCTCAGTCCACAAAGATAAAATGTAAGACTGGCGCCAACAGTTGATCCCGAAAGAAAGGACTAGCTGAGCCGAGATCACTAACTCAAACGAATTTAATACTAATAGGAAATACTAATTGAATAGAAATAGAACTGTCTTTTCATATAGATATCCCTTCAACACAACATAGGTCATC
>NW_014541809.1:81343-89309 GCF_000741045.1 Vigna radiata var. radiata
CAATTTAGGCATTATAGTATAATTATTGAGGATATTATTATTTTGACCATGGAATGACAGTTATTATTATTATATCTTATGGTTAATATTATTCATAAATATTAATTATGAGTAATTACTTTTAAGGTAGGTATTAATAAAATAGTTATTATATTTACCTTTTAATTTTTGTTTTTAAATCTTTTGTCAATATTTTATGACTATTATTATTATATTTATAACAATTATAATTATAACTGTTAGTAACATCGTAATAATTATAATAAATGCTTTTAAATTGTAATTTCCAAAATAAATTCTTATAATAACATATAATAATAAACCAAAATTCTGAAAATATAATGTAATGGACAATATTCTTTCTTTTTTACGCATATATTTTTGTTTAAATTAAGTATACTTTATATATAATTGTCACAAGCATTAATGTTTTATTTCTTGTGTTACTAACGACATTATTAGGTCTTACTAAGTCTACATTGTTTGGAATCATCAATGATATAATTTCTTATACAACTAATCATCTAAACCATGCCAATCTAGAAAATGTATAATGATTGGAAAGACCTAGAAAGAATGTTTCAGTCTATGATTGGATCACTTACTTCACTCTATCAGAGTGTGAAAAATCTAGACAAAAAGTTTATAAATTAAAGTTCTATATTATAAGAAGATAACAAAATTAAATATCATATAAGAAAAATTATAAATTCATTATTTTAAAGTTTTAGTTAAAAGATATTTCAAATACTTTATATATAAAAAAACTCAATAAACTATTATTATTATTATAATTATAATTATTAATAGTATTATTCATTATTCTTCTTTCTTCTTCTTCTTATTATTCTTCATATTTTTCATTATTCTTCTCCTTCTTATGTCTTGTTCTTTCTATTCTTTTTATTCTTATTCTTCTTTTTCTTGTTCATCTTATGTTGTTCTTCTCATTTTCTTCTTCTTGTTCTTTTTATTCTTCTTCTCTTCTCCTTATTATAATTATAATTATTATTATTATTATTCTTATTCTTACTATTATTCTTGAATTTTCACTGGTTTCCTACGAGTTTCACAAGTATTGGAATCACTGCTATCTAAACCTGATTAAAAAATAAAAGATATTAGGTGAAGGTANTATGAATTTGAAACTTATTAAATTAAAGCAAAAGGATAGATTTGAACTCAAATAATTGTTTTGTTGACATTTTGGAAAATTTCCCGTATAAAATGTTGTAACTTCTTTTAAGAAGTTAAATTATATTTTCTTTATATTGATATTAATTCTGATTATAATTTGTAAGTTTCAATAAATGTTGTTATGCTTTTTCATTTAGAAGTTTTTAAATAGTTTATCCAAAATTATGACTTTATTTATTAACTCATTTAAAGTTTTTATAAATGTGATTGATATACCAATATTTACATATGAATTTAAATCCATAAATAATATAGGTATTACATACATATTTTACTCATGAATGTATAAAATTTAATTACTTATGATTTTTTTTAGGTAACAAAAAAAATATTTTCTATTGAGTTTTCATATGTATATTTNGTGTCTTAGGGCAAAAATATTTGCGAAGAAAAATATCTCTAGGTAACGAAATAAGATTTGTATGTAAGTGAAAAAAATTTCACCTATTAATTTTATATATGTATTTAAAATGAATAGGTGAAAATTAATCTCTCACATAAATTAATCTCTCACATCCTCCATTGGAACTCTAACCTCCATTGCACTTGTGTCATATGAGTTTGTACTCCCCTTGGAAACTGGATGAAGATTCTAAGAAGAAAATGAATGAGAAAAAACCTTGTAAACCTCGAAAAAATGTTTCAAGTCTATGATGCTAATGGGTTCTTCCAAATCATTCTTAGTAGAACTTATTTGATTATGTCAAAGCTCGGAAAAATGTTTCAAGTCAAAGCTCTAATAGTATATTTTTTTTTCGATCTCCATCAGCAGCAAAAATATTGCTTTATTTTAATAGAAATTTGAATCAAGTAATTCTTTAAAGTGTCATTGTCCTCTTTATCTTATCAAATAACAATTATCGCATGGAGAGTATTTTACCAATCATTCATTCTTATTGTAGAAATATTCATTTAGTCTAAATCCAAGCCTCATTTAGTCTAAATCCAAGCCTATGTTAATCTTCTATAATTTCAAATCGACAAAAGATAGGTTAAAGTGTGACTTGTACGTAGCTAACACTAGTGCAGCGAAGGGATTATACCGCGGTTGTTTTTCACTATACGCCGCGGTTTATGAACCGCGACATATTCAGCAGCTGTAGTAAGTTAGAGACTTTAGGTCGCGGTTACAACCACGGTAAAAATTGTGGACAATAGACCGCGGTTGAAGTAGGAACCGCAGCCTAAACTCTTTTTTTTTAAAAAAAGAAAAAATAGTTCCAGTATAGGCCGTGGTTAGAATCGCGGTAAAAAACCCAAGAATAGACCACGGTTCTTGCCTTAACCGCGACCAAAGGTCTTTTTTAAAAAAATAAAAATAAAAAACGAACCACTTTCTACTGCGGTTATGGGCACAACCGCGACATATTCCCCTGCAGTTTTTTAAAATAGTAGGTCTGTTTTTGTGATATCCACTACCACAAAAACAGACCTGCATATCAACACTAGTGCAAAAGTGGGTTTTTAAGTCTGCTAATTTAAGTCTGTTCAGAAAAAATTAGACTTAAAAAGTGTGCGGTGGCAATTTTATAAATAAAAAACACTACTTTAAGTCTGTTGATAGGATAACAGATTTAAATTTATGTTTTAAGTCTGTTTAAAAAGAATCAGACTTAAAATTTACATCTGTTCACATTTCTAATAGACTTAAATTTATCACAATCTTAAAATATGAAATTAAATTTATTTTGAATTTTTTTTAGGTTTCACATTGCTGCAACCTTCCCACTTCTCTTCTTCCCTATCTCTCATGTGGTATCTCTCCCTTCCTATCTCTGCACCAATAATTTATTTTCTAATCTCTCGTCAGCCGACAACGACAACCTCTAGTAACTCACCAACAGCGACGCGTTGACGGGGTAGTCTCAACCAACTTTCGTGTGTGAGCATTGAAGGAATGAAGTTCCAATTTTGGGATTGGGGTTCTAATTTGAGGAATTTTGTGTGCTCTTGATGCCTATCTACAGATTGTTGGTGTATTTTGGGGGTTAGGTTTTCGAACTGGGGACTGGTCACTTAGTGAGCCAACCCAACCCGGCTCATTTAATAGCGAGCCAGAAAAACTTGAACCCGGCCCAACCCACCACGGGTTGTTGGGTAAACGGATTGACTCACTAACCCATTTAATTACATTTTTTTAAAATATAAAAATACAAACTTTCAGTAATTTATATTTAAACAAATTTCACTCCCAAAAAATTATGTTAAAGACAATTCAAAATAATAATAAAAAGTACAATATAATCCAAATGTCNTCCAAAAACAAACACAAAAAACATACAGATAAGTTTCTTATATTCATCATTTTTTGTTCCTTATTCAACAATATCGACAAAAAATTAATAGTTAATCTGTAACATAATTTCTCAAATTCAAAGATATCAAAAAGAGCTTGTTCAAATAATATATACTCAAATTGTTTAAATAAAATAAACAAAATCTAATACAAGCATGTCAGAACATGNAAAAAATCATTCCATGTCTTCAAACCCCCAGAACAAAAAACAAATTTGCAAACCCCTATTTTTGTCATTAGAGGGTTTTTGAAAAAATAAAGAAAGAGAAGTTAGAAAATAAAAATGTGGAGAAAAGAGAAGAAAAAAGGAATGGTGTTTTACTTGCTCCTTGAAGAAGTTCAGTGAAGTGAGAGTAAGAGCACCGTCAGATTAGAGCAAGTACTATGAGAGTGATCTGTGAGAAAAGAGGTTACTTTTTTGGTATACATAGTGAATGAAGAGAGTATTTTATTTTTTAGGGTTTCATAAATAAAATAATAAATTAAAAAAATAAAATTAGGTAGGTGGGTTGGTGGGCCAACCCGGCTCACCACGGGTTCAACCCGCATGAACCGGGTCTAAATGAGTCGGGTTAAAATCTGACCCGCATATAGGTGGGTTGTATTTTTCAAACCCAACCCGGTCCGAACCCATGACGGGGCGGGTTGACCCGCGGGTTGTGCCCATTTTGACGGCTCTAATTATATATTAAAATCACATATGGATCTTTATTATGTTAACAAAGTTCACTTACCCGGATATATAAGGCAAGAAGTATATTTTCTTGCCGCTTGCAAAACTTCTTATCAGATTTGTGTTGATCTGATCAAAATCATTTGATTCATGAATGGATTGGGNATCAATGAATCCATAATCATCAGAACGCCCCAACTTGTTACTGACCCCAGACATATACCTGAAATCAAAAATTAACTTTGATACAAGGAGACTTGATATATAAATCAATTTTATATATAAACAATTGCTCATAGACTTACATCATCCATAGCTGAATAATTAAAATATTCAACTCTTGTGTTCCCAACGCAAGCTCTTTGACATCTTGGGTATGAAGGTATAATGGGACCTCAGAGGCTGCCCCAAATGTATTAGCATCATTCTCAACCTCCAAAGGCTTATCTTCAAGGATGTCAGCAAGTACATGCAATGAAGCAAGAGGATCATCCTTAGATAGAGGAATCTTCTCCTGTGCTTGCTTCTATTGTTACATGGAAAAATAAGATAAGTTTTGACATTAATAACATGTAAACTTTAAAATTGAGAAGTGTAAAGTATAATTCCATACCGGGGGGTCAGAAACTGAACCAACCAAATGTTTAGGCCAAGCAATAAAAGTCTGGAATGCATGTTCCACAGTGAAAATCTCATCTGTGGGCAGAGGAACTTGGGCTTCTGGTACTATCATTTCGTCCACTGAGACCTTCACCTCGTCCTCTGATAGCTCCATACCATGAACAATAGTTGCTGCCTTAAACATTATTCCACGAGCTACCAGGACCGTCTCGGTATCATCTAAAATGTATAGCAGAAATGGACTAGCATCTTCCATGTCATCCCCTGGGACGGCTGGTGCAGAACAACTTCCTTTTCGGCTTCTCCCTGTCAGAGTAAATGTTAGATTATACAAAAGATAGAAATAATTGCACATAAATGTTTATTAAGTTTACCTGTGGGAGGCACAACATGTTCCTGTTCCTGTACAGGAAATGGCACCGAGTGCATGCCATAGGTCTCAAACTGTTGCTGGATCATGGTGCTGAACTCACTATACAATTCAGCCCTGAGCTCTGATCTAACCTTGTTTGTGATCTTGTCCGTAAGGTCGGCTCGAACCTTTTTTGTGATCTCTTGTGTCATCCTTTCTCTTTGTTCTTCGCTGTATGCATATGAAGGCTGACGAGAAGAACTCCCAAAATAATCTCGAATTCCTACTCCAGGACCAACAACACGTATACGTCCAGGGTGCTCAGGTCGTCCAATCGCAGCAGTAAGAATATCCTGGCGACCCTCTGGAGTGAATTGACCTTGGGAGCTCTACTCAACCAAGGAGTCCTGTAACATTACAAAACATCATTATTCTTTAAAAAGTTCAATGTAGTATGTATAATTACAATTATTATTATTTTAGGAACAATGATAACTTACAATTCTTTCAGAAATTTCACGTGCAGTGTCAGAAGAGTAGGTGCCCAATGGTCTCATACGAGCTAACTTCCATTTTTCATGTCTAGAAGGTGGAGAAGGAGGCTGAGGGGGGCTACCACCCTGAGATGGTGGTCTAGCATCTGCCTTTTGCTTGAGGATTTTCTCCTCAAGCTTCCTATACCCACCACGAGATAATAGGTGGGGGTTTTTGTTATGAGCACTTGTTCCTTGTGCTTTGCTTCTAATTGCCTGTCACATACACATTAATTAATTAGTTCATATGATATACATTTGTTAATGAGGAATTGAATAATATCAACTATACTAACCTGCCATTCCTTTGACATCCGGCTCTCTTTAAAGAGCCGCCAAGTCTCCTCATCAATGGACTTATATGAACTACATGGAGACTTATGTTTAAGCTTTCCAAAGATATATCTTCATGTCAACTTACTTTTAAAGTATTTTGTACTGTGCTTTTATCATCCAAAGTCTTCGTATAGAATGTGCAATTATTGACTTCATAACCTGTACAACACACGACATCAAACTTCAAACCATTTGCAAGCCACAATAAAGTTTGAGAAGAATATGACTCTTTGTCAATTTCAGATTTGAACCAAGACATAAATGTTTTGTTATGCTCCATCAACTGCCATTTCTCTGATTGTCTTGGATTTTTATTCTTCAAAATGGCTTTGTGTGCTTCCAAAAAAGGGATCACCTAATCTGTGTTGTTCAATATATAAAGATGCGCTTGCAAAATTTATTCGCGATCTTTTGTCACCACATTAACACCTCAGATGCTTTTACTTGTAGAAAATTTATTCAACCATGATGTGCGAGGAACTCCTATTGGATTCGTTGATGTCATGTAATCTGAACATGATGACTTGGGTCCAAGCCCATCATGGACCCATCACTAGAAGCATGGCTAGGAAACTCCAACAAGAGCTTGAAGACATGGACACCAAGAGAAGGGCAATCTGTCCACATCACTATTAAAGTTGCTAGCCGCACCACCATTCTTTGCTAAGCACACCCATGGCAAAGTCATTTTATTTTCAGCACCAAATCACGTGTGTACTGATTTTATCATATTGTAAATAAGCCTTTCTAGAAGGCCAGCACCTACTGCACATGGGATTATACGTGGCAGCCGATCCACTCTTCATGGGTCATCGAATTCATGCACACAACCAAGGGGGTTCACTTATAAAACCCATCCTGGCAGCTTTGTATCACACTTTTGAATATTGAGAGAATTGAAATGCTGTTGAAGCTTTTTCTCCCATCGAAAGTCACTCCTTGTGCTTCTTTCCCTTCTCCTCTAGCTTCCTTCCTCAAGAGGGCTTTCTGAGCTAGATTCACTTACGACTTGAAGCACTTCATCCACCCACTTCAATCATAAACTACATCTTCCGCTGCTACCTAAATCAATTCCAAGAACCAATCAGATTTGCTGCTGCCATCTGCTCGATTTCCTCTTCCGTGAGTCATCCACCACTACTATTCCATTGCCAGAGCTCACGGATCTGGAAGATCTCCCAAGGCTGGAGTCATCAGAACAAAACTCGATACTTTCTTCAGCAATATATCTTTCAATCATCGAACCTTCAAGACGATATGGATTTTTAACGTACCCTTTCAAAATCTTCATATAACGCTCAATAGGATACATCCATCTTAAGTATACCGGTTTAAGTGTGCCACCGGGCGGTCCAGGACGAGGAGAAGGCATGGCGATTGATGCTGGGCGAACTTGAGGGAAACCGCCCGGCGGTGGCGATTGTCGTCGGGCGGTAGGGCGATTTGTGGCAAACCGCCGAGCGGCACACTTAAACCGCCCGACGGTGGCTCGCTGGACTTGGACCCATTTTCTGACGCGCTCCTCACCTATATATACCCCTATTGCGATTTCAGAATCATTCTTGTGACAGGGGAGAACGACCAGACCTAATTTTGCTCTCTGGAGAGGATCTCTTGGATGCTTAGGCTCTTTTTCATCTTTTCTAGGGTTTGCTTTTCCATTCTTCTTCCATTTTCCATCTAGATTCACCATGTCCATGGTGAACTAAACCCTAATGTTGTTGGGGGAAGCAATGTAATCTTTTGATACTCTCTTCTATTGAAACTCTTGATTAGTTTATATGATTTTCATATGCGTTGATTATTAATTGTTGGATTCTCATCTGTGCTTAATGCTTTTATCGTTTAACTCATTCGATAACTGTTGTTTGTCTTTATTGATACGGGGACGTACAGTACTGTCATGAACTGGTGAGTAATTCCTTGATTAAGCAATACTACCAGGGATAGGTGTAGGG
>NW_014541809.1:89624-93997 GCF_000741045.1 Vigna radiata var. radiata
ATGAAATTGTAAACCCCCAACAACTCCATTCATCCATTGTTTTCTTCCTGTCATTTGAATCAATCTCTTTTGCATATTTATATTTTACTCTCTATTCCAATTAATTGATTTTTATTTTCAAGTCTTACTCTTTCAATTCACGCGAACGATAAGGCCTTTCGAGTCTCTTGGGAAACGATACTTCAACTTACCATTTTATTATTACTTGTACGATTTGGTACACTTGCCAATTTGTCAACAATCTCCCAAGGCTGGAGTCGTCAAGTGGTATTCAGAGCTATGGTTCATTCAGAGCTAAGTCACTTTGCAATTCATTCTCTATTTTCCGTGTTGTTCTGTTCTTCTACACTGTTCCATTGATTTTCTACTTTGCATCTGTGTCTGAGTGAACCATTCTGTTCGTTCAGTTGTCCTTAGTATGTCTTTTACATTTTAATCGGTGCATATCAATTGTTTCCAGTTCATTCCGCTTTTAATTTCAAATTTCCAGTTATGTCATAAGTCATGTGCAACACTGTTGCTGTTTTCATTCTTTCAAATTAGTTTTTGATTCTGTTCAGCGTTATTTTCGACTTTTAATTGAATCTAGTGACTTTGCTAAGCTATATGTTGATCTGTAAAGCAAAGACAATCAGTCAGCTGTGATCATTGGAGCTTACAAGCATTGCACACTGTTTTCAAATTCAAAATTCTATAGCAAATTGATTTTTCGGGTTTTAATTTTCAGATCTGTGTTTCATTCAAATTTTCGTGTTTTAAGCTTCAGGCAAATTTGTCTAATGATTTCAACTGTGTTTCAAGTGATTGCAACTCATGTGCATCAAAGAAATCCAAAATGAGTGATCAAGTTGTTTAAAATCAGTTTCACATTCTGCATAAAACGCTGCATAATGTTTCACATGATGCAATCGGTCTTTGTCAAGATTGTTTGATTCTAAAGCTTGAGACAAGTTTATTTGATGAATTTATACATGTTTCAAGTGGTAGCAATCCAAATTCACCACTGAATCTCAAAAATAGTGCTTGAGTTGTTTAAAAAGTGGTTTTCCCGAGAGAACACTACTCTGTTTAGATTATTCCAGCTATGCACCGTGCTGCTGTGTTCATTGCATTGTTTTAGGCCAATTTTATTCAGCTAGCTCATCTTTTCTAAGCTAGATCTAGAGTTAGAATTTCATTGAGTCATTGTTGCTTAAAACCAGCTTTGCTTCCAGATTAAATTGGTCTAAAAAATGTTGCAGTGTTCACAATTTTTTCTGCATAATTTGGCAACTTGAATGGTGAATTTGAACATTTGCTGTATTTTGTGCATCTAACACCTCTGGACAACTTTGTTTGGTCATTTGAAATGTGCCTAAACTGATTTATTGGCCAAACTTGCACAAATGCACAAAATCATCATGTCACTTCCTTATTTTGCTTGAAATCATCAACTAGAACAGTCATTATCCTAATACAACTGTTTTACATTGATTTGGTTGATTAAACACCTGTATTAAGTGAATCAAAGTTGGCATTTACTATTCATATGGTCAGATTTTCAAATATGCTTGGTTTTACTACCTAGAACACCTTAATTGACAATTTTCTTGGAAGTGTCTTAGTGAAATTCTGTTGTATATAGTTTCTTGGTTGCATCACTGGTTGAACATCACTCTTTACATCATATAAACTTGCTGGAAATCATAAAACATAGAATCTTACAGTATCATTGCTGTTTTCCAAATTTCCAGCCATCAAAAATATTGCATACAACTTTTATATGCAGATTAGATTGAGTTGAGTATTGAATTGAGTGTTTGGGATTGGCAAAAGCTGGGATCATTTTTGCATATTAATTATTGTCATTGTACCGTTCCAATCAAATTTAAAAAGCTTTAAATCCTGCAATCCAATTTGCAACCGTGACAACAAAGGCAGAATTACAAAATTCTGTTTTCTTTGAGTCATTTCATCAAACAGTTTGCCAAATTTTGTGAATTCACTATTAAATCCTATACACTGCAGCATGTTTTGTTTTTTTTGGTTTCTAAATCTATTCTAGAACATTTCTTAAGTTCAGTTTGTTGTGCGTTCGTGTTTGAATGCCATTTTTTTTTTGCTTTAAAGTCATTGTTGGAACTCTTGCCTACCACCTGTTTGATAAAAGATGAGTAGTGCAGTCTGGTTCTGCAGTAGAAATTGTATTTTTTTGTAACTGTTTTCATGTTGTATTGAGGTAAAGCAGCTCTGTTGGAAGTGCTTTCGTGGAAAGTTGATCTGCTGAGGAAGTTTCCTGTCTCGGTAGCATCTTAGGGAGTGGAGAAGTGACTAGAAGAACAAGGAAAAGTGACTGGAAAGTGGGTCCTGTTATGCTGTCACGCTGCTGAAGCTGCAGCAGATCTGTCCGAGCTCATTTTTTTTTTGGTGCTGCAACGTACATAACCTCACTGTGCTGCAACTGTGAGATTTGATAATGGCATATTATTCAGCCAAACAATTCCTTGAGAGAAGCTAGAGTTGCATTGCCAAACCCACTTCCTTGTTATTTTGATTAATTTTGTATTTGCTCATTTGTTGTCTTGTATTGTAAAAGGCCATTCAAAGTCCAAGTTGTCTTGGAGGAGTCCTTGGTGCTCTTTCAACTCTTGGAAAAACTTTTCTTGTGTGTGTTTTAATTTGGTGTTTCACGTTAGGAAACCTTAGAGTCCGACATTAGAGTCCTAGCATTTTCCTTGATTATTTGAGTCATCTTTTGTGATAATAAAAGTGATCTTTGAGTTACAATAACTAAGTAAGTAGCCTAGAACACTTTTGGCAAGGAAAACGCTTGGTACTTAAGCAACCCTAGTGGTTCACCTCCCTTACCTGGAATTTGTTCTTTGGTGAAATCTAAGTAGTTGTAACACAAGAAAACTTTTAGAAACAAAAATGTCTTGTTATTCATCTAGGATGTCTAGTTCATACATTAAGGATGATTTGTGTACCAAAGCTAGAAAAATTCCCTTCTTTGGTAAAGATACAAATGTCTTAACATATCTAGTTTGGGAAAAAGAAATTAATCAAATGCATCCTATCCTTATTAGCCAAAGTGAAATTTAGTCTTATAGTACAATTGCTCTTTCTAGAGAGTGTGAATCTCGTGTTCTTAGTTTATATCTCTCTAGATTAGAAAAGCATGCACTAGAGTGGTGGGATAAAAGGCAATATTGGGTTCATCAAGGTAGAAAATCCACCATTGAAAAAATTGGTATGAATTGAGATCGTGCATGAGAAGAAAGTTTGTGCCTCCTTTGATTAAAAGAAACTTGGAACTTATGAGAGAAAGTATTCAAGAAGGAAAAGTATTTCTTGAGAGTTTAAAAGGTCAAGGTTTCTTTCAGAGAGAAATAGAATCTGGGGCCAGACTTCAAGAATTAAGGGATAAGAAAAGAGAAAGAGAAATTCAAATAAAAGAGCAAGAAAGAAGAGAACAAGTGAGAAGAGAAAAGAGAGTGAAACAAGAAAGAATAGAGAAAGAGAAAGAGAGAAGAGAAAAAGAGAGAATAGAGCAAGAAAGAAGAGAGAGAGAAAGAAGAGAAGAGAAGAAGAGAGGGATAGAGAAAGACAAGAGAAAGAAAAGAGAGAAAGGGAAGATGTTGAAAGAAAAGAAATTGAGGAAAAGGAAAAGGAGAAACTAAGGACAACATCTCCTCCTACACTTACAATAGAACCTAGTCTATTAAGGGGAGGTTTCTTATCCTTGCACTTTTCTCCATTTATTATTAAATGTTCCAAGTTTACCTTTTCTTTCCAAGAATTTGTCATGCCATCTTTAAAAATGCTCAAACTTGCAACACATGGCAATTCACAAATTGGGTTAAGGTTACTTTTATGGGTACCACTAACTCAAGAAACAAATAAAATTCCAAATGAAGAAAGGTTTCTTTATGGTATTAAACTTAAAATTAAGAAACCTTCTTCTAAACATGTTCTTTTATACATTTTGGGTCATAGAAAACTAATTAGAAATATGTTTGATGCTTATTGCAAATTAATATTTGACCCAGGTGGAAGATCTATGAAGCCTACAAAAATAAGTCCTCAAGCAAGCCCTTAGATTTGAGGACAAATCCTTTCCAAGGGGGAGGGGATGATGACTTGGGTCCAAGCCCATCATGGACCCATCACTAGAAGCATGGCTAGGAAACTCCAACAAGAGCTTGAAGACATGGACACCAAGAGAAGGGCAAATCTGTCCACATGACTATTAAAGTTGCTAGCCGCAACACCATTCTTTGTAAGCCCACCCATGGCAAAGTGATGAGTGCATATTTATGTCCACATTTATGCTTTAAAATTCAAATTTTTGATGAAATTCTTGTGCTTAAATGATTGATTTAATGTGAATTTAT
>NW_014541809.1:95112-97576 GCF_000741045.1 Vigna radiata var. radiata
ATTGCATAACATTCATAAGAGTCAGATATTCGAAAGCAATTCCGTGTTCGTTGGGAGACGACTTAGGGTTACTTCAGCCCTATCTACTTTCTTGAATACTACTAGGAAATACTAAAGTTGTCTTGAAAAGTAGTATTAATTTGATAGCTTCGACGACAACTTATCAAATTTGGCGCCATTGCCGGGGAACTACGGTAAGTATTTTGAATATTTTGATTCTCATTTTTATTTTTTATTTTTTTCATTTGTTTTTTTTCCTAACGCATATACATTTAATTTAGTTTGAGTTATTTTGTAGCATTTAGTTATTCTTCATAAAAACTCTTTGTTCTTGCTTTAATCAAGAATTTCTCTTGAGAAACACTTAAAGCTAGTTGGAATATACTCTGGCTAAGAAAGACTTGGTACTTAAGTGTCCATTGTGACACACCTCTCTTTCCTGGGAGTGGACCCAAACAAAGTATTTCTCATATCTCATTTGAAATCTTTTTCTTAAGCAAGAACAAAAGAACAAAAAGTAGTCAAAAACAGAGAAACAACTTCAAGCAGATTCTTAGTGCATATCCAGAGCTAACCCGGGAGAATTCTATCAAATCAACCCAGAAGTTGAAAGGAATTTGGGTTAGGTGCGGAGAAATTTGAAATTTGTGTGTTCTACTGAAGGAACACTTCCTACATCTGAAGCCACACCACTTTTATCATCTTCAGTCACAAACATACCATCCATTCCCTTACCTGATCCTAATCTAAACAGAATGGCACAAAGAACCATTAGACAGCTAGCCACCTCCCACAATACAGTTACCTAAAGTAACATTGAGTACCCGAATGAGGAGTGGGAGTTGAGACCTGACCTGCTAAATGCCTTACCGAAGTTCAATGGGTTATCAAGGGAGAATCCACACAAACACTTGAGACAATTCCACATGCTGTGTGAAAATTTCAGATCTCCTAGGATCACAATAGAAAGTTTTAAGATGAGAGCTTTTCCTTTTACTCTTCAAGGAGCAGCTCAAGATTGGTGGTATTATCTTTCTCCACGGATTACAAATTGGGAAACCATTGAAAGACTATTTTTTTGAAAAGTATTTTCCTGCATCCAGACTATCTGCCATCCGTAGGAAAATTCAAGATATAAGACAGAGAGACAGAGAGAATCTTAGTGAATATTGGGAAAGATTCAAGAAGCTATGTGCTTCATGCCCTCAGCTCCAAATGACAGACTTCATTCTAAGCTTTTATGAAGGCTTAAGTCCAACTGATAGGTCATGGGCAGATGCAGCAAGCGGAGGATCTTTCTTAGACAGGTCACCAGAAGATGGGATAGATCTAATAGAACGGAAGGCAGTAGATAATCAACAATATGGAACAAGAGAAAATTCAGTAACTTTGTTGAAAGGAGTACATGAAATTGAAAATGGTGTAGTAGATGGAAGGAGGATAAATGAAAGATTGAGTAACTTAGAAAGCAAACTCGACAATATTGCAAGTTTGTTTAAAACCTAAACTCCACAAATTGCTAAGAAGTGTGGAATTTGCATTTCAACTGATCACTACACTGATGAATGTCCTAGCTTGATGGAAACTACTGTGGAAACCTCATCCCAAGCTTTTGCTGCGAACACGTTTGGAGGAAATAGACCATACAAGAATTATCATGATTCATCCTCCAATAGGTATCAACAGAACATGCAACCTTATGTTCCACTTCAACAAAGGCAACCTTATGTTCCACCTCAACAAAGGCATCAACCTCAGCCTGAAATGTCACTGTAAGATTTCATGAAAATAATGCTTGAGCAAAATTCAGAGATCAAGAAATCAATTGTAGATTTGACTTAGAGGGTGGAAAATTTAGAGGCTAAGGAGTCAAATAAGCTGCCTGCACAAACATTGATCAATCCGCAAAATGTAAGTGTTATTAGTTTAAGAACGGGTAAGCAAGTACAAGGACCTGAAGTCCAAGAGGATGAAGATAAAAAGAAAGAAGAAGAACAAGTTGATGACAATGGAGGACCAAATGAACCATCACCTGAGACTACCACTGAAAAATCCAGGTTAGTACCTCCTAACTCTTCTTCTAAAAAATCTTCTTCATCTTATTCTCCACCTCCTCCATATCCCAATCGGTTGAAGCTGAGAAACAAAAAAATTGAGGAGTTAGACCAAGAGATCTTGAATATTTTCAAAAAAGTGGAGATCAACATTCCCTTGCTAGATGTTGTTAAGCAAATCCCTAAATACGCCAAGTTTTTAAAAGAAATTTGCACAAATAGAAGGCGTTTTAAGGATAAAGAGGTTGTGAATTTAGGAAGAAATGTGTCAAGCTTGATTAAGAAGAATATTGAAATACCGCGAAAATGCAAGGATCCAGGTATGTTTTCTATTCCTTGTGTTATTGGAAATTCAAAGNTTGACAATGCCATGCTAGATTTAGGGGCTTCCATTAATGTAATGCCTTTAT
>NW_014541809.1:99388-100848 GCF_000741045.1 Vigna radiata var. radiata
TTAGAACATCCAAAATAATTTATGCAACTAAGAATCACATTTTAAGCATCTTTAGTTCCCAAACCCAATAAATCCAATCGTCATAAATTCATATTAAATCAATCATTTAAGCACAAGAATTTCATCAAAAATTTGAATTTTAAAGCGTAAATGTGGACATAAATATGCACTTATCACATGCGGTCCCGAAGAAAGGTGGAATCACCATGGTCAAGGATGAGAAGGACAAGTTGTCTCCTATTCAAGAAAGAAGTGGGGCACACAATTTAATAATTGACCATCTTAGTAGGATTGAGAAGGGAAGAGTTAACATTCCGATCCAGGATGACTTTTCCGGTGAAGTCCTGCTAGCATTCCTTCCACCATGAAGGAGGTAAGTTCCCTCATGCTTTTTCTGTGCATTCTATATATAAGGCATACATTGAACAATATGCATAGTTTAAGTGTGAGGGTGTGGGGAAACAATTTGATTTGTTCCCTATATCATTTCTTTTCTTTTCTTTAATAAATATTTGCAATGGATTTGAAAGTTTGATTCGGTAACTGGATGATCATATATAAAAAAAGAGTCATGTTGATATGAATGGATTGCTTTTATGATTTGCTAATTGAGTTGACTTGAGAATTTTCTAATTAAATCTTTTGTGAAAGAAATTTGAACCATGTGAGTTTTGAGCCTAATGATAAGGATGGACTATCATGTGCCATACCTATTTTTCTTGAGTGATTTGCCCATGTTTTGATGATACTCTAATATTTAGCTTGATTTTGTGTTGTGCAACTGAGGTGAATATGCATGATTTGATATGATTGAGGTATTTCTTCTTTTAGGTACTTGGCCAAATAAACTTACCTTAACATTAATCCATTGGAAACCCCTTTGAGCCTTAAGACTATTTTTCTTGTTTCCAGTAATTGCCAAATAAAAAAATGAAGGAAAATCATATGTTCTTTACCTGAGGAAAGAAGAAGGAGTAATGGATTGTGTTATAAGTAAGTGATGAATAAGTGCGTGGGTGAGTGTCTCACCACAAAATATATAAAAAAAAAGGGGGAAGGAAAAAGGAAGATGAAAAGCTGAAGATTTGAAAAAAAAAAGTGATGAAAAAAAAAGAAAAAAAAGAATCTTCCTAAAAAGAGCAAGAAATAAGGTTGTTTTTGAAATAAAGTGTCATTACTCTTTCTATATCAACTTCAAAAACCCAGAAATTCCAAAGAAAATTTCCTACCTTTGCCTTGGCCCCAATATAACCTTTAAAAAGCCCTCATGATCAATAAATGCATGTTTTCTGAAGTATGTGAATGTTAGAGTCTTGATAAATACCAAGGGTGTCTATTTACATGAGTATTTTGAGTGTAAACACAAGCCAAAAACACTTGAGAGAGTTGGAAAGAAATAGATACATTTTGACTTGAGTGTTATCTTTCATATTTGATTTTCTTGGGAATTCAAAAAGGTT
>NW_014541809.1:102118-104345 GCF_000741045.1 Vigna radiata var. radiata
TAACATTCATAAGAGTCAGATATTCGAAAGCAATTCCGTGTTCGTTGGGAGACGACTTAGGGTTACTTCAGCCCTATCTACTTTCTTGAATACTATTAGGCAATACTGAAGTTGCCTTGAAAAATAGTATTAATTTGATAGCTTCAACGACAGCTTATCACAAAGTCATTTTATTTTCAGCACCAAATCACGTGTGTACTGATTTTATCACATTGTAAATACGCCTTTCTAGAAGGCCAGCACCTGCTGCACATGGGATTATACGTGGCAGCCGATCCACTCTTCATCTGTCATGGAATTCATGCACACAGCCAGGGGGGTTCACTTATAAAACCCTTCCTGGCAGCTGTGTATCACACTTTTGAATATTGAGAGAATTGAAACGCTGTTGAAGCTTCTTCTCCCATCGAAAGTCACTCCTCGTGCTTCTTTCTCTTCTCCTCTAGCTTCCTTCCTAGAGAGGGCTTTCTAAGCTAGATTCACTTACCACTTGAAGCACTTCATCCACCCACTTCAATCATAAACTACATCTTCCGCTGCTACCTAAATTAATTCCAAGAACCAATCAGATTTGCTACTGCCATTTGCTCGGTTTCCTCTTTCGTGCGTCATCCACCACTACTATTCCATTGCCCGAGCTCACAGATCTGGAAGATCTCCCAAGGCTGGAGTCATCAGAACAAAACTCGATACTTTCTTTAGCAATGTACCTTTCAATCATCGAACCTTCAGGACAATATGGATTTTTAACGTACCCTTTTAAAATCTTCATATAATGCTCAATTGGATACATCCATCTTAAGTATACCGGTCTGCGCAACTTGATTTCTTTAACCAAATGAACAAGTAAATGTACCATGATGTCAAAAAAAGATTGAAGGAAAACCATCTCTAGTTGACACAAGATAATAACAATCTTGCCTTGAAGTGCTTCTAACTTTGTAGGATCGACGACTTTACTACATATTGACGAGAAAAATGAACACAACTTGTTTATGGTTTGAAGTGGCAATCGTGGCAATCGTGAGACTTCATGCCAACAAGTTTTAAGTCCTGCATCGACACTAAACTCTTCATATTTGAAGAGTATCCTTGTGGTACTTTGATACTCTTTAAACAAAGGCAAAAACTTATCTTCTCTTGTCTAGACATTGTGTAACATGCAGGGGGCAAATAAGTATGTTTACCAATCTCCCTGGGTGCCAACTCTTCTCGGATATGCATATCAACCAAATCCAAACGAGCATCCACTCCATCTTTTGTCTTTCCCTAAATGTTGAGTAGTGTACTAATCAAGCTATCACACACATTTTTTTCTACATGCATCACATCTATGCAATGTCGAACATCTAACTTTGACCAATATGGAAGATCAAAGAATATTGATTTCTTCTTCCAAGGGGTCGTTACAGATGACTTCTTGGATGTTTTCCCAAATACATGATGTATTTTATTAACTTTTTCAAGAACTTGAAGGCCAGTAAGTGGATTTGGTGCTTCGTCCCTCTCTTGATCTCCATTGAATGCTTTTTTAACCTTCAAATGGATGATTATGTTTTAGAAATCTCCGATGACGCAGATACACCGTCTTTCTTCTGTGTTTCAATTGATGAGCTGTAGTGTTTTCTTCACAGATAGGACATGCTTTATGACCCTTGACACTGTATCCTGACAAATTACCATAAGCNGGAAAGTCATTAATGGTGCAAAATAACATTACACGCATCACAAAAGTCTCAGAAGCGAATGCATCAAATATTTCAACCCCATCAACCCACAAAAACTTCAAGTCTTCAACTAATGGGCTTAGATAAACATTTATGTCATTTCCAGGCTGCTTTGGACCAGATATCATCATAGACAACATCATGTACTTCCTCTTCATGCACAATGCAGGAGATAAATTGTAAATTATCAATATAATTGGCCAAAAACTGTGATTGATACTCAGATTACCAAATGGGTTCATTCCATCAGTGNCTAAACCAAGCCTAAGATTTCTACACTCTTTACCAAATTCAGGGAATTGTNGATCAATATTTTTCCATTGCTTTGAATCAGCTAGATGACGAAGCAGCCCGCCAATTTTTCTCTCATCTGCATGNCATCTAAGGTTTTTAGCATCTTTGGGATTCGCAAACAAACGCTTAAGTCTGGGAACTATTGGAAGGTACCAAACTACTTTCAAAGCAGATCCATTTTTTTCTATCTGACCATTATCTTCACT
>NW_014541809.1:104430-113108 GCF_000741045.1 Vigna radiata var. radiata
CATGAGCCTTAACACCGTTGACAAACGTGTGAACTTAGTTGAACCGACATACAAAGGTGTCTCCGCATCAGTCGACATCGTCTCATACACATGAGCTTTGGCAAAATTTTCTGCGCCAACATCGCGGATCATGTCCTCTAATTTGTCTTCATCCAGTCGATCTTCTTCCATGAATCAATAACATTTTCAGTTTGGGAGTCAGTGGGAAAATGCATTTCTACGCCGTGCCATATCCATGTTGTATAGCGTCTTAAGAAACCATCACATATAAGATGTTCTCTAACTTGGGTTGCGTTCAACTTTCTCCCATTCAAACAGTTCACACAAGGACATCTAAACTTCACTTCATCATCACTTCTCCCCTCATTACATTGTGTAAATTGTATAAATTCCTCTACACTTCTCTCGTACTCAGCACTAATGCGTGGTAAATTAATCCAATTTCGATCCATTCCTAAATATTACATAAAAAGATAAGCTACTGAAAATCAAACTTGCAATTTCATACATACCAACATTATAATTTCACCTAGTGATTATTCAAATATTTTAAGGTTTAGGAATTATCATAATTCTATAATTTCTATGTTTTCATATTTTAATAATTCTAATAATTATAAAAATTCTAATAATAATTCTAATAATTCTAAATTACCAAAACAATATATTTTCCATGTCTACATTATCAAACAACAATAATTGTTATTATGCAAAAACAACGAACAAATCATGTTGAAAAAATAAAAAAACGATGAAGGGCATCAAATACTTGGAATGGGCACGGCGAGAAGGATGGCGCGGCAATGGCACGACGTAAGAGGAATGGCAGCAGAAGTTCACGATTTCCAAGTGGAAGATTGACGATTATGATCGGTCAAAACTCTTTCCCAACGTTGAAAATGGCAAATGAACCAAACAAATTTGAGTTTAATTGGTGCAAAACAATGGAAAATGGAAGCAAAGGCAGTGCGTCGTCGACGGAGAAGCAAGCAGCGTTTCCTGAAACTGTTTCGCGATGTAGGAGACGACATTGTTCGTGATTTTTGTTTTTTTAACCTTCAGAAGGGAATATGCCGCAGTTCTACACTTAACCGCGGTCATAAAGGGGAATATGCCGCGGTTCTACACTTAACCGCGACCTATTCATCTAAAAAAAATAATTCATAATGACATTTTTGAAATTTTTTTTAAACTATATGTCGTGGTTCAATGCCCAACCGCGGTCGATTCTCTGAAATATTTAAAATTTACTCAAATCATGGAATAGGCCGCGGTTCTCTGAGAACCGCGACCTATTCCCCCTGCTACCTTCTGACATTCCCCACGTTTCAGACCCGTGAAAGTTGGCAGGGGAATAGGCCGCAGTTGCTCAGAGAACCGCGACCTATTCCCCTGTTATTTAATTTTTTTCCTGACGTGGCGTCAAAGGCTGATGGTTGACTGGGGTATATGACGCGGTGAAGAGGGGAACCGCGACATATATGTTTGAATTATTTACAAAACTGCTACTGCGCACCATTATGCTGCGGTTTCTGGTAAACCGTGGCATAATGTGCGCTGTATAAAGCCTATTTTTTACTAGTGTGAAAATATTACAATGTAAAATAATATGCATTTGTGTTTATTGTTGAATCCTTTTGTAAAAGAGCTATTATTATAAACATTTTTGTTATGTCATATTATGTCTTTCATGACATAAGAATTTACAAAAACACACAATGTGTTATTCCTTCTTATAGCTGTTCATTATTGTGTCTTTTATAATCGTAGTTATTTGTATGAAATTTAAGTTTAGAATTTCAATGAATGAAATAAGAGAAGTGACGAAAAGGTAAGAAATAACAACTTTTTGTGTCCTTGTTAGATATTTTAATGTTTGTTTGAATTGTATATGTGATATTTATTGATAGTAAAAAAAATAGTAAAATAAAAAACAAAATATTTATTTTAGAATGTAACAAAAATATATTTTGAGATTAGAAAACATATTAGAAATATAAGAAAATGATTACATAAAAGTCATACAATGACTTTATATTTAACATCATTTAGATGCTTTTATATTTAATTAATCCTAATTGTTTTTCTATGTGCTTCCAAATAATATCCCAGATACATGTGGAAGACCTCAAAAACCTCAAAATTGTACAAGGTATTCATCTTCAATATTTATGGAAGGATAAATAGTGAAGTGGAAGTAATGAAGATATTTAGAATGACTTGATAATGTCACTTCAAGATATCATGTAATTTGGCTCAGAAATCTTGATGATAAGANCTCACCACCATTCTAATGATCAAAGTCTACTCAAATAACGAGTATTACATATTAAAAAAATTGAGCTTCCACAACTAGCTTAAATGCAATTTCTAGACTAGAAAACTTGTTTTTGTCAAGATGAAATTGGAGAGCAAATTTCTTGTATTNCTTCTTAATTATTGTATCATTCGCCGTGAGTTCAATTTAAAGAATTCTATACCAGTTCATCTCATTGCCAAACAATTTCTGATCAGCAAAGCAATGCACATCACATACAATAAGCATTTTATTAATATTCTCCAAATTAGGATATAGGTGCCGAGCTAAGAGCAAATCTTCGAACTCCGTTAAAAGCTTTGTTTTGCATTCTCTTTTCAGCAACTTAATCCATGAAGAAAAAGGACATAATGCAGAGGATCATGTCTTGTTTCTGGATAAGGTCTGCATAAAAGGTTGCCGCAACAGATAAATGTTGTTTTCCTGCTATAGAATCTATATCTTTTATATGGTTTATTTTTATAATTGTTAAGTTTTAATTGGTTAAAAAAATGTATTAATATTATTAAATAAACTTATCTTTTTGATATGCTAAATGATATTTGATTAAGATATCTTAAAGAAGTTATTGTTTATATATATTTTCTTCCTTGAATTAATATATTATCTTAAACGTGGGATGCTAAATTGATGAGTTTTTTTTTTATGTAATACAAAGATCGAATACTCAATTAATTATTAGTATAATGTATACATAGATACAAGATGAATCTTGGCCATCTATTTTACTTATTTTTTGATAAGTTAGTGAAACTTCACAGTGATCTTAATCAATTTAATAATATTTTTTATGTTTATGATGTTTTTCAAATATTTTGATTTATAATTATATAAACAATCACATATATATTAACTAGATATATTTAAATTTAATTATGTAAATTCATAAGCACTTTAATCTAAAAGTGTGTTCTTAGATTTTTTTTAAGAAAGAAGGTTTCTCCACACTAGATATATTTAAATACATTTGAATAACAGACATATATACTATATACAATTTTAACATTTACATCTACATATAGTAAACTCTATAAAAATATATATTATATTTCAAATATACTATTAGCGGAAGTTTACCGTAGGAACAGTAAGCGTATAGAAAGAGTAAGCGAAATGCACATTCACACAAATCTCTTAAGTGATATAATATTATTAGATGTTTATACGATCGATATACTACATCATTAGACATTGGACGTCCAAAATAGCTTACATATAATGGATACTCAAAATGCATTTTCACAATATACTTTTATACTCAATATATTGATATGAATACATTTAGATGTCAATTGACCAATCTAACAAACATTTAGATGTTAATTGACCAATCTAACAAATAAGAAAATATCTAGACAGCTAAATGTGTTTAGAGATTTCTTTATTAATTTTATATCTTGTTTTTATATCTATATATTTTGTTATGATGTGTGTTTTTAACTCACTTTAAAACTTTAATTAAATTTTAGAAATAATATAATTTATAATTTATTATAATTTTACTCTCTCTCATTATATCATAAATATTATATATTGTAATTTCACACTCTCTCTTTTCTCTCTCTCATATTATATTATAAATATTATATATTATATTATATTAAATCTTATTATTATAATAATAAATATTTCTTTATAACATTTGAATTTTATTGTTATGATATTATTATTATATTATTATAAACAAGTTGCCAATTAATTATATATAAACTTTGTCAAAATATTATTTTTCCACAAAATAACATTTGTTAGTGTTGAGACAGTTGATGTACGTTTTAAATACTAACGCATTGTTTTTTTAAATAATTACGTTTGAAAAATACAAAAGTAAAAATAATTATTTTTCATAAACTAAAATTAGCCTAAACATTATTATCCTATTAAATATATATTTTAATTAAAATTATTATCTTATTAATTTCTTGATAATATTTTATAAATTAAACGTTATTAATTATTTAATTATTTTTAAAACTTACTATTTTGATAAACTAAAAAATTATTTTTAACATAAAATTATTTATAAAATTAATAAAATTATTTATATTCATTTTTATAATTATAATAATAATGTTTTTTTTATTTTTTCTTTAAAAAAAACTCAAACACACATATATTTTAAATAAAACAACTTATAGTCAATATTGAATCAAAATTAATATTAAATAATCATATATTTTAAAAATATCTCTTTTTTTAGTTTCCAATTCTGGATGCATACATTATCTCTTTTATTTTTTTTTTTGTCATTGCACATATCTGTTTTCAAATCTGCAATAATTATATTAGGCAAAATTACTTTCCAGATACTAATGTTAATAAGGTATTGGAGTAAAGCAACTGACTATGCCTGATTAGAGAGCATCTAAAATAAACACTGCCACCAATCTTCACATTCAAGTTTTTTTGGACAATCATTCTTTACTGTTTGTGATTCTAGCTGCTATATAAGTTGATAGCCTATGGGCTAACCCTGACCCACAGGACTTTGGAGCTTTTTAGTCCTGAGGACTTTTTTTATAAAGAGCTTTTTTGGTCCTGTGCGCTATTTTGGCCCCAACCCACATGGGATAGGACCAGGACCTATTATAGGGGCCTATTTGACAGCTCTACATACCATTAATAGCTAGCGATAAAAGATATTTTTATTATAAAAGACATAATTTTATTAATTAATATTTTTAGTTTGGATTATTATTAAATATAAGAGCTTTCTTATGCTTATTTAATATAAATAAATATATAACATTTGATATTTATCACTTTAAGTAATAATAATTATAATAAATTCTTTTATTACAGGTTTTTTAAAATCATTTATTTATTTTATTACAAGAAAATTCTTTAAGCAGTAATAAGGTTTAGAGATAAAAACTAATTTTTCACAATATAAATTACAAATTAGTAGTCTTTATAACAAAAAAAAGAATAATTAGTCATCAATTTGAATATCAATTTATTTGATAATAAAAACCTTAATAACTAATGTAGTGATCAATTTAGAATCTAAGTTATTAATTATAATTTCTTATTCATAATAATAACTTTTATATTTATAAATTAGTATGTAAATTAGCTAATATGCTGACCAATTATTTAAAACACCCTAATTTTAGAAATTGAGTTACTGTTATTGTTTAAAACACCCTTATTTTAATTTTCATGCGAAAATTTAATATTTTTTTAATTTAAACTTAAGTCATTTTAAATTGTTTATATAAGTTATAATCTTTTAAGTTGTTATAATTTTCAAAATTAATATAATTGTAATATAGTGCATACATAAGATAATATTGGATTCTAAATTTTGTTAGATGTTACAACAATTATTATAATTTATAAACTAAATTTAATGTGGGTACATAAAGGTAACCTAAAACCCTAAAGTCTCACACCTCAATCCCTCCGCTTCCCTCTCTCTTCCCTTTTTTACTTTATTTTTGTTGGAAGCCTAATGAAAGTGAGGTTTCTTATCTTATACTATTAATGAACGTTTTAATTTTTAATTATTTATGTTGTTATAAAACTTCAAACTAGACGAAAACAATGTTAATATCAATTGTATTAATAGAAAATGAGAAAGTATGAACAATTGGAAATGGATTGGATAATCCCTTTTGAAAATTTGCACAAGATTAGATAATCGAATGTTAAAAAAAATGCGAAAGATTATAAAAAGTATTGACAAATGAACTAAGATAATAAATTGACATGTGTTTAATCAATTATTTAAAGTAAATTAATTATCCCTATCCAGTTAGAATTTATAATTTTGTTATTCGGTGAGAGCGTGTATGGTGGAATAGAATGAAAATGAGGAACTGAGAGAGTGGTTTTAACTTGAGTAGGGTATCTAAAGAGTTATATGCACCTGCTCTTGGTGGGATTATATTGTTTATTGGAACAAGACTATCAGTAGATGATTTTGCTCTTGCAATTAAGAAGTAAGAATTTCATTATTACTTTCTTTGTAGTGACATGAACATATAAAAATAAGGATCTCGTTATTTTGACACTCTATATTTGACATTCATTTGACACTGCCACGTGTCAACGTGCTATTTGTGACACCCGGGCACTGGCGAGGGCGGGGAGTGACTGCCGATGCGAGAGGCACGGAGTGCGGCTCCTAGCAGGCTTCGAAGTGGAAGGGACACATGGATGAATCGAACATACACCGGAATGAGAGGGATCCAGAGACTGTATAGGTATGGGACTATACAGTTGAAGGATAGCTTAAAGGAATTGATTTGGCAACTCATATCACCAAATGCATTTGCTTTTCGGTAGCCTAACCCATAAGAACTCCATGGTTAAGCGTGCTTAGCCTGGAGAAATTCTGGGATGGGTGACCTTCTGGGAAGTTTTCCTGGAAAGTGTGCGAGTGAGGACAAAGCACACTGGAAAGTCTTGTGGTGATGTGTGGGGGCAGTCAACAGTCCCTGTAAGTTGCCGGGGCGTTACACTATTGGCCATTGTGTTATTTTTTTTTAAAAATTATTTGGCCAGAAAAATGGAGAGGTTTTCAGAGAATTTAGATTCCAATTCTACCCCTCGGCATTTTCGTTACTTTTGTGTGACAAAGTGCTTCTCTCTCACACTTTCGTCGTCTCCCATCGTGGTCTCAACTTCTCTCTCACACTTTCGTCCTCTTCAGTGCGCTGAAATGACAAGTTTCGGATTGGACCTTCGTTGGAACAAGGTAAATACCTTTGTTGTCGGTTTGGGTATTTGGATTTATGTTTGGGTAATTGGTTTTAGGTTTGGGTTTTGGGTTTGTTGTGGTTTCTTGTGGGTTGTCTCCCCTTGTTTGTTATTTGATTTGGTGTGTTATTTTCTTATGGACAATTGAGCGTGCGTCATTCATTTTCAACTATGTATATTAGCACTCTCAACGAACGGTTGACAGAGGAGCAACGAGAAGTCATCTCCAAGACTCCATTTGTTTGGTTTTTAGAGTTGAGTGGTAAAGTCATATTCAATACTAAACTTTTGCGTGAGTTAACCAAGACATGGGTGGATTCGACCAACTCTTTTATTATTGCAGACAAGCATGTTTTTATCAATGAAAATGTTTTTTGTTCAGGAATATGATTGAGTTTAGATGGTAAAAGTATAAACTTGAAGGAATCTTCAATGGGTAGTAGTAAATGTGTGAAATACTTAGGTAAGGAAATTAGGGATTTGAATTTCATTTACAAATTCTTGTTGAAAAAACATAAAAAATCCATTCCTTGTGAGGTTTTTTGTAGCTTGTACATCTTGGTGGGGATATGTGAGATTTTATTCCCAAATCGTAGTGGACGAGTTCTTCCTGTATTGTTTGGAATTGTAGATGAGTTGAGTGGTATGAGTAAATACTGTTGGGGTGGTTTAGTTTATCGTTATTTGTTAGAAAATTTGAGTAAAGCTTCAAATTCTATGAAGAAAGGCAAAGCTACAAACAATGTTTATGTTGATAGCTGTGTTTACATGTTGCAGGTACTAATTGAAAAAGTGTTTAATTGAAAAACTTAAAAGGGAGGTGAATGTCTTAGAGGAAGAGTTGGAGAAAGAGAAGGCCAAAAGAAAACCTAAAAGGTCAACTATAGATGATGGTGTTAAAACTGCTGGATGTCCACAAGCATTTACTTACGATGCATTCCTTTCACCTGTTGGTTTGTCGACCGAGGAAGTGGGTGGAATGAGGAACAAAGAAGGTGCAATGTCGCCAAATTCACCGGGTAGAAAGTCTGACAACCAATCATAGCTAAAGATTTATGTTAGGATTGGTTCAAGAAGGCAATTTAAGAGCCAAGCACTGAGGACACTATACATAGGAAATGTACTAGTTAGAAAGAGAAATCATTAACTATTGTGTTAGGCTTGAAGATAAATATTGTGTATTTAAACCTACTATTTGGTTCAATATATAGAACATTCATTTATCTTATTGCAAATCAAATGTGTGTTTTATTGAAGGGCTTTATAATTCGATTTCCAAGTGATAATGTATGTGGAAAAAAATGAATAAATGGTTGTGAAGTGGTAATGTATGTTGGAAGAAATGAATGAATTAGAAATAAATTAATGAGTTCAATAGTGTGTTTTTGACCAAATCCAATGAAGTGAAGTGAAGTTCGTATGTGTTTGTTGTGAACCCTGTACATCATGGGGTATCCAAACCATGACATCCAACCCTAGACACACACTTATACGAAAAACAACTCAACTTGACCTGGAAAACACCCAAAATGACCTGTGGTCCCCCACGTTACCACAGGTGGTCCCTTCGTGCAACTAGATGTCCAAAATGGACAAAAGGTTCGCGTAATTGATTACAGGCCTCTTGTAAACGATTACAAGAGTGGTTTTTGCTGCA
>NW_014541809.1:114383-117328 GCF_000741045.1 Vigna radiata var. radiata
GGTCCCCCACGTTACCACAGGTGGTCCCTTCAGTGCAACAGGATGTCCAAAATGGACAAAAGGTTCGCGTAATCGATTACAGGCCTCTTGTAAACTATTACAAGAGTGGTTTTTGCTGCAGAATTGTACAACCTTCATCTCATGACCCAGGATGGACCCCTTGTACATCATGGGGTTTCCCAACCATGACATCCAACCCCTAGACAAACACTTATACGAAAAACAACTCAACTTGACCTGGAAAACACCTTAATTCGTATGGAACTTTCATACATTTCACATAATAAAAACGTGGGCATCAATCATCAATCAACAATCATGTNTACATTGCTAATAAGCATTCTTTAAATCATTCATCTTATTCAAATAACAATTTGTACAATGTCTTGAAATGTATAAAAGAATCTTATTCCAATAAGAAGATGTACATTGTCTTCATATATTGAAAACGAGAACTAAATTGTCTTCATATACAAAGTACATTGTGTCAAGAAACTAAAATAGACTACATTTTTACACTGCACAACTACCCTACAACAATCTTATGCTCTCCTCATCCAGGATCCATTCAATTACATATCGCTTTTTGATTGCAAGCAATGCCTCCTGAAATGAAAATATTTTACTTGTCATATCAACCAAATCATAAAGAATAAACAAAATGGTATTCTTCCTTACGTTTGAGTATTGTGGCATGCTTTTGCCATTGAATTTATCATGTCCATCCCAAAGTTCCATAGCTTGTAACATTATAACTCCACAGTCATGTCTAAAACAATAAAAAAAATAACATCAACCACTTATGACACACTACATCAATTAAAATAACATAATTTTAAAATGAAGGCTTATAACAACTTACAGGTTTGGCTGGGATGGGATATTTGGTTGTACAACAAAATATGGTCCAATACTCCCTTCCGGTCTGTTGTACAACATGCAAAAAAATCGGGCAAGGTTTTCGGCCTACGAAATCAAAATAAGAATTAGACGTTAGCAATACATTATTACATGGAACTCAATAACAATATTGAAATGGGCTCACACATACTACAACAATGTCAATCCTTCTGCAGTCTCTTATGCCCTTCCCCATAAAATCAATAACATATATTTCCAATGTGCTAATTTTTACAACATAGCACCACCAATGATCAAGATGGCAAAAAGGAAGAAACAACTACAAACCAACAAAAACAAAGTGAACACATCAACAACTGCTATATGTCACATACCACGACATAGAAAGTAAAAAATAAACCTCACTTACAAAGTCAGCTGTTGGAACGTCTGCAAGGCTAAAGTGTCCCGCACGCAAACAGCTGTTGTAATTATGATCAGTAAACACACGACGGTTTTTTGCCATTCTCTTATAATCATTGATTATAAGGTCCTGCGAATACGATGAAATACATCAATCGTAAATGCCTAACACATACAAAGTCAAAAGGAACTGAAAATAACACATTCAAACCGAATAGGTTACCGCATATAAGGAACTAAAAAGGATCCTCTTCACAACCCCCGTCCTCCTTTTCTCAAAGTGCATAAATATGGTGGTTGCAAATAGCACCGACTACATATTCAAAATTCATCATTGATTCCAAGTTATATGAACAGTATAAATCAACTAAGGACATATAACACTTACCATGTTATCAACGTATTTGTAAGGAGCTAAGGTATGAATAGAAGTTGTGCCCAGTGTCTGTCCAATTATTTCTCAGCAAACGATTCATTTCAATAAGATATGATGAATCCATAGAAGTACGAACCCTCCACTACAAAACATAACGAAAACATTGTTATTATTAACAAAAAAAATTACAACTAACTAAATAAAAGACTAAAACTTGAACTTACCTTTGGGATTCCGGAAGCCATTCCAACTGAACACAAAATGAAAACACGTAAGAGACCAAATATCAATACTTGCTTAGGGTTCACAAAAAAAAAAATTAAACCCTAAATTACGTGGAAGACAAAAATGAGACAATGTCAGCCGAAATGGTACAGAAATAGAAACCACAAAATGCGAGACTGACACGAAATGACGAAACTCACAAGAAACCCAAGCCACCCAAAAAGGGGATACAAGAACTACACCTTACCTTGCGAAAGATACCCTTTTTTCGGTTCGGATAACATCAACGCAGCAATGGAGATAACAAAGGATGATGAAGGTGCAGGAATGGAAACAAAATGAAAGTGAAAGAGAACGTTCAAAAGCAAAGTGAAACACACCAAAATGAAACCGTCAAATGAAAACTCATATTCGTTATCTCATAATTCCTATTCTACCCTCCTCAGTACATTAAAAAATCATTTTCCATTTAAAACATAAAATCCAATAGAAATTTGACACTTTGACGGTGTCAAATTTGTGTCAAATATGGGTGTTAAACAAACATTTTCCTAAAAATAAAACATTTATCATACTAATGAGTTAGAATGCTGAAATGTTAAGTCCTTCTACATATGAAAAAAATCTAGAAATATTATTGAATTTCATTATTAATATTAAGAACTTTTATAATTTTACGAATAAAATTTCTATTATTAATAATGATTTTTAAGAATTTGTAAAACAAACAACGTTATACCTTATTTTATCATTTTACAATTATTTAATATAAAATAAAAATTTATATTTTAACAATTATTTAATCTTATGGATTGAATATATTAATGTATTATATCAAATAAATTTCTCCTCTTCTAAAGAGAAATGGGAATATTAACAGTGTCTAGGTGTGTTTTTACATCATAATAGTATCTTTTAATTAGTTTCTCCTATATTAAAGACTTGCTTGAGGAAATATTTATAACAATAACTTTAATGTATTTAAGAAGAATTAATTTCAACACACTATAAAATAAGCATTTTTAACTAGTTTTTCAATCATAATCTATTATTATTGGTATTCTATCTAGCTTCTTTATTA
>NW_014541809.1:118444-122900 GCF_000741045.1 Vigna radiata var. radiata
ATATATATATATATATATATAAGAGTTTGTTAACGCGTGTACGTCTGTTTTTCAGTTGGTATATTTTAACAATGTATACCGGATTATAGTAGACAAAAAGACCCTCATATATTATGGATTCTAAGTTTTAAAGTTAAGGATATTTAAATAATTTTCATTCTCAAAACTAAAGAAAAAGAAATCCCCAAACCATTATTCACCTCCCACATTCCTCTCAACCCTTTCTCTTTCATCTCTCTCACTCCAACATTTTCTCTATCATCCTACGGTAGATCCAACTGAAAAGAAAATTATAAATACTCGTCGTTAAACAATTTACCTTTGTAAAGAGTTGAGTCATTGGCATATTCGCCTTAGACAAAGGTTCATTCAAGATCTCTTGAATTTCATCATCTTCTCTAACCTCTCTAATTTCATCATCTGCAGATGTTGAATCTCATCTCTTAAAAAACCTTCAGGCCAATTACCAATTCCTTCTGATGTCATTATGCTTGTGAAAATTAGATAAAATTAGATAAGACAAATTTATAAAATGAAAACTCATTATAAAATCATTTTTTATGAGAAATTGTTTAATAGCGAGTGGTTCTGATTTTTTCCAGGCGAATTACCAATTCCTTCATATGTCATTATGCTTGTGAAAATTAAATAAAATTAGATAAGACAAAAATTATAAAATGAAAACTCATTATAAAATCATTTTTTTGTATGAAATTGCTTAATAGCTAGTGTTTCTGATTTTTTTTAATTAGGGCTAGAGTAGAGATGACAGAGAAAAGGTTGGAGTGAGAGAGATGAAAGAGAAAGGATTGGGAGGAATGAGAGAGGTGAGGTGAGTAAGGGTTTGGGGTTTCTTGTTTTTTTTTTTTGTTTTGTTTTGAGAATGAAAATTATTTAAATATCTTTGACTTTAAAACATAAAATCCATAACATATGAGGGTATTTTTATCTACTATAACCCGGTACACATTGTTAAAATGTACCAAATGAAAAACAGGTGTACGTGCGTTAACAAACCCCATATATATATATATATATATATATATATATATATGTATGTATGTATATATTAAGTGTATATTTTTACTCACAAGATGAGATTGTGAGGATTACATCATTCTATTAGTCATTCTAATGCACCTTATTATGTTGAAATTAAGTTGAAGCCACATGATCCACAAATCAAGTTTGTTGATGTCAACAATGAAAACTTTTTCAGTGGTGATATTTATTAACTTAGTTGTTTATTGATAATAATTTAAAGATGCATGCACGAACCCTCACGCTTCCAACCCGATGTTCTTCACCCACGAACCTTTGCGCTTCCAAACGAAGAAAGAATGCTTTTTTTCTCTCACATGAACCCTAATAATATGGAGTCCCAATTTTTTTCCCCAATCTTATTTGGATTTCTCAATTGCATGGCTGCACTTAAATTTTTTTATTTTGCTCAGTTTGTCCTTACCTAAATCTGATTTCACATCTATCCAATCCAATTTTTTAATACAAAAAACAATTCAAACTCGTTTTTAATGCCACTTGTGATTAATGAATAAACTGACCATGCCACAAAACCCAAACATAAATAGTAGTTTTTCCATTTTGACGGCAAGGCTCTAATTGCTTCAATTTCACAAAAACAAGGACCCAATTGAGACACTGATTAAGAACGGGACCTATTTGATATTCTGAACGAAAATAGGGACCTATCGAAACATTAAACCTAGATATAACCATTAAGGATATTTCTATCCATACATTACATAAATTAATATCAAGACAAACTATTAAATAAATTAAAATAGTTATCAAATATCACCAACCAATGCATTCGACCATAATTAATAGATTTCAAGAACAAAAAAACATAAATTTAGAACTGTCAAAATGGATACAACCCACAGGCTAACCGACACCACGAATTTCAGCCGGGTTGGATTGGAAAAAATGCATTTTCTTTTGCAGACCAATTTTCATCTCGGTTCATTCCAGTTGAACCCGTGGTGCGCCGAGTTGGTTCACCAACCCACCGAATTTTATTTTTATTAATTTATTATCTTATAAAATCCTACAAAATACCATCTTGTTTATCATACGTGGATTGTATTGTACTTTTTTTATTATTATTTTGAACTGTGTTGAACTTAACATCATTTTGGGAGTGAAATTTATTTAGATTTAAATTACAAAAAGTTTGTAATTTTTTTTTAAAAAAATTATAATTAAGTGAACTAGTGAGCCAACCCGTTGTGGGTCGAACCAGGTTCGAATTTTTCTGACTCGCTAATAAATGAGTCAGATTGGATTGACTTATTAAGTGACCAACCTATGGTGGACCGGGCCAGGTCGGGTCATATGACCCGTTTTGACAGTACTACATAAAATGAAAATTAAGTTTACTAACAAATTAACCTACAAATACATTTAACTTAATATACTTATTACACAACAATTTAATCAATTCACAATAATGAATTCCAAAAGTCAATGTTAAAAAATACCTTTGATAAATAAAATGCTAATAATACCTATTATCATCTCTTCAAATATGGTGCTTCTCTAATATGTATGCACAATAAGTTTATAAGATAGAATAATGGAAATATCACATGAGAATGAGATATCTTCCTACCAAAATTTTCATGTTGCATAGAATAATATGTACCCTTCTTATAATGTCTAATAACTCATAAAAATAAATTTCTGAGATAAATTATTTTTTTTACATTATTTATTAAATTAATAAATAACATGTTTGGTTAATGTGGTTAAGTATATATACCTTGAAGGAAAGGATTCAGAATAAACATAAGAATTGTTAAATCAAAAGAAGATTTAAGAAACAATAATATAAAAAATAATTTAAATTTTCCATAATGTATAAAAAATAATTTAAATTTTTGTACATGAATATAAATTAAGTTTTTTTATGTCTTTTATAAATTTATTACCTTGAACAATATATACTAATTATTTACTTATCTTGAAATAAATAAGAAAGAATAGTTGCTTATTAAAAAGGACGATGGGAATAGACACTATTAAACAAAGAATTTGTAGAATATTTATGTGCACAACTGTTCAACATGGAGAATGAAAGAATGTGAAAAAATTTACTTACTCAAAAAAAAATATTTATACATTATTGCAGCCCCTTATAATAGGAAATAGAATAGAAATTGAGAACATGTAAATACAAAAAATATATCCATATATTTAAAAAAAGTTTTTCACAGAAAAACTATAAGATTGTGTATGAGAGTGTGAACAAAGTTTAATTACTGAGAAAAACATTTTACTTTTACAGTGTCAATGCAAAGTAAATAAGAGTGAAAGAAAGAAGGAAGAAGGTGCTGAAGAGACTCTGAAAGTTTTTGTCAATTAAATTAACTTATATATGCAAATATCATGGTCCATTATCATTGGAAAAATTTATAATTATATATGTTATTTTAAAAAATTTATAAAATATTAAATACAAAATACTTTAAAATTTATGTTAGTCTAAAAAATGTACATTACCTAGAACCATGTATTTCAAAGGTAGTTTTTCATACTCACATAAATATAAATTAAGGGTTTAAGATATTTTATAAATTTATTAAATTGAGAGAAAGATGGTAAATATTAATATGATAAATATTTTATAAATTTTATAAAAATAGTGTCACAATTGTTTTCAGTCAGAAATTCAGTTGGATTTGACCATCAATTTAACATTTATTTGTATGATAAAATTTCTTAAAATTGATAGTGTGCAGGTGTTAATCTTTTGTATTGTTTGTATTGAACTAATAAACTGAAACATCTTAATAGCTAAAGGAAGGGAAATCAACCAAGACCCGTTAGTAGCGGCGAGCGAGAACGGATTAGGGTTTGAAGAAAAACAAACACGAAGCTTCGTTTCTCTTTCGAGTATGATAAATCCCTCAGCAACAAAGTGTTCACTTCTTTTTCGCCAGGTTTCATTCGATTGGATGATGGAAAAACCAGCAAGCCCCTTTCATTGAAAGGGCGCAATGAATTGTAATTGTGAAAAGGTTGGAAGATCTGACCAAAGAAGGTGATAGCCTTGTAGATTCGTTCCCATGGTTCAATCCTTCCCAGTAAAACGCGGCGTGTTCGAATTCTGATCGCTTTTACGTGAGAAAGGGAGACCACCCTCTAAGCCTAAGTATTCCTCAATGACCGATAGCGTACAAGTACCGTGAGGGAAAGGTGAAAAGAACCCTATTTAAGGAGTGCAATAGAGAACCTGAGATCCGATGCGAACAATCAGTCGAAGGTCCAAGCTCCGCGGCTAGTCTGCACTCTTTGGACTAACCTAAGACAACATATGTGACATCTTTTATGTGTTGTGTAAAATATTAATTTCGATGACTAAGTTAATTTGAAAAAGATAATTATATATATATATATATATATATATATATATATATATATATATATATATATA
>NW_014541809.1:123385-124427 GCF_000741045.1 Vigna radiata var. radiata
TAAAAAAAAAAGATACATGTATATAAACATTTTTCTAGAAATTTAGAACAAAATTTTACCATTTATTAAGTAATTTGAAAAGAAAAAAATATATTAAAGAATGAAAATAAGATTGAATCAAAATTATTTAAGAAGATATATTCAAATTTAAGCCATGTAAATGCTCCATTAATGTAGAGAGAGAAAGAGAAAGATTGTTAAAGATAGTGGGGAGGTGTAGGGTATATTTGGAATAAAAGAAACTAGTGGAGAGGTGTAGAATATTTTTGAAATAAATTAAATTAATGGGGAGGTACAAGTTGGGGAGGTGTAGGGAACAACACCCTTTTCATGAACTTATGTAATGGGCTTTCAGAATTTTCTATAAATTTTAAGGGATGAAATTTTTTATATATGTAATGAGCATTGCGTTTTTAGATCTCTTTTTGAAGAAAAAAAAAGAAGGTTTCCCCACATCTCGTTATTGCTCCCCTCTCAGCATTGAGAAAACATTGAGAAACCTATATAATGGAAATGATATTTCTCATCATTCAAGTTTCACAACAAAAAATATGAATTTGATAAATGCTTCTTATTTTTGCTTTTGTTTTATATAACCTAATGCAGATTGTACTATAACCATAATGCTTTTGTTTGTTACATGATATCAAACAACATTCATTATTTTCATTATTTATTAGGTTTAATACCCAACTTTGTCCCTACTTTGGTTGACAAATCTCAATTTAGTCCCTCTTTAGAAAAGTGTTTGAATTTGATCCTTACTTTTAAATTTTTGAGTCAAAATAGTCCCTTCCGTTAAATAATGACAAACGGTGTTAAATTCTTTTTCTCTCTCTTCTCATTCTCTGTGCATTGCAGATTTTTGTCAGTTGCAGTATTTAATGATTATTGTACTTTTCCCAATAAAATTTAATATGATTAAATAAAAAATTTAATTTTTTAACGATTTTTTTGTTTTTGTTTAAATTTTATGATGTATAACTAAATAATATTTTGTTTTTATGATGTATATAACTAAATAAAAAATAAAATTTAAACA